>NC_056726.1:122850899-122990899 GCF_019279795.1 Protopterus annectens | reverse complement strand
CATTGCCATAATCTGTATGAATGGTCATTCTTGATACTTGCTTATTAATTAATCTGATATTAATGTCTGTGTATATTATGTTGCAGACTCTGAATTACCTTTAACATAAGTCGTTGCTGAAAAAAGTTTTGGTTTTGAAAAGCACACTTTAATAAGTTATTGGATGAAACAGAGAAGTAAGTAATTTCTTAACTTCCTAGTTCCTTTTAACAACTTCCCCAAGAGAATGATGCTTTGAAAATGTCACAGATCTCTCTGAGTCATTACTTTGCTATTAGTCAGTCCACGTTGCTTTCTGAAGTCAATAATTTCTCTTACTGGAATTTCTATTTTCTCAGTATGAACCAACTGAATCTTCAGACTTGCTCTGTTTTAGTTATTTACTTTGCTGGCTGTGTGAAAACACTGTAGTTTAATTCATTATTCTTTTTCAGCTCTTTACAGATTATTTTAGTGGCATTTTGAAGAATATGCATCACTTAAACATGAGATGGAAAATTACTTCAAAACTATTTAAATGTTCCCCCCTTTTTAAACATGTTATTAATCTCCATGTTGCCAGAATTCTAGAACATCGATACACAATCCTATGTAACCCCTTTTCTTGAATATCCACTCCTTTAAAAGATCCCTTACTAACGGACTTTGTCGTCTTGTTTTTCTATGACCACCATTCTCCTCTTTTTTCTTGGGTATACATGCTAAGTTTTCTATAATGTAAGATCTCAAAACTATATTGCTGGTTAACTCAGTCCATTGTAAGGCATTCACCCAACAAGTTCTTTTACACTACTGACTGCTTCCTGCCTCTGTGCTGTGTTGGCTGTGAAATTCCTCACATCTTCTCCTCCTGCTTACTTTTTAAAATGCTTTAGATTATTCTGTGTAGCAATCTACGTGCTTTCTGTAGTCTCAGCCTCTTCTTCCTGAATTTCATCCTTGTCATTTACTACTCCAGTTGATTTCCATAGAGGTTCATACTCTAATTATTTGTGCACTTTACTGAGGATCCATGAATATTTTACCACAACACAGAAAAAATACATGAAACAAATCAAGATAGAAGCAAAACTTTAGTTCTATTAGTTTATATCTCCTCATTGCCATATTACATGCATTGCTTCTTTGTATGCATTTGTCCCTCTTTGCAAATCTTCCACCTTTCTATGACAAGAATAGCATTTATTTGGCATATTTTAAATGGCAGCAAAAAGTTACTTTAGCTGTGTTGCAATCAGAGAAGGTTTGAACATAAACAATAGAAGCATATAAAATGAACATAAACACACACACACACGCACACACACACACACACACACACACACACACACACACACACACACACACACACACACACACACACACACACACACACACACACACTTGTTTCCTACCTGAAGCACTCCTCTCACATAAAGCTCTGCATCTGCACAGCAGCCCAGGACTCAGACAGTCCTTCCTTTCCACTCGCATAAAGCTCTGCATCTGCCCAGACAGTCCTTCCTTTTTGCTCCACTCGCATAAAGCTCTGCATCTGCAATGTAGTAGAACCAAGCACCCCAGACAGTCAAGTGAAAGAAGCCCAGTCCTTCCCACATGCAGAACGTTAAGTCCTTCCCACTCGCAACTTCACAAGCAGTAGAAGCAAGCTGCCCAGACAGTCGATTAGAAGAAGCCCAGTCCTTCCCGCTCACAGAACCTTAAGTCTTTCACGCTCTCACAATTTGAAAGCAGCCAGCCAGAAATGTGCATGTTGTGAGCCTTGAGCTCAATTCCGACAGGCTGATGGAGCTGACGTTATCTTGCACATGATGATGTCAGCTCAAAATGTGGTAAAGATTTCTTTAAAATAAATAACAGCTGAAAAATTGGAAATGAAGTGGTGCCACTCGGGAATCGTGGCACCCCATTATTTGACCCGAAAACTCAATTATACCCGAGTAATTTGGTATGGTTGGGAGGTTTGCTGCCATACAGGATATTTCCCTGGGGTGACAGGGTAGGTGTGCTAGATGTTCATGCAAATACTTTTTATCAGTATTGATCAGGTGATGTGGATGCTGGCAGGGTGTTGCTTACAGCTAGGGACACACCTGCATGGGACACTTGCACTGCATGCTGCATTCTTTCGCTATTGCCTTAAATGGGTGGTGGTCATATTGTACCCATTCCCAACAGCAGGGATAAGACCGGAGAGGTAACTGTGGGTGGTGTTTGGGTGAGCTGGGTGCATATGTGCTATGGACACTACTTGCATCTGACTCACAGATATGCATGGGGCATTTCAGTTATGCTGGCTTGTGCAGGGGCATCAGCTGTTTCTCAATACATCAGTCCTATCACCTTTGTGATCTGCAATTGTTCTGCCAGACAACATCGGTATTCCCTACTACAAGCCCAGATAATTTGATGCATACCTGTATGTACAATTCCAAGGGTGTGTCCATTTCACGGTTACACATTATATACTGTATGTCTGGGGTAATTTTCCATGTGTACTGCTTGTATATCTAGCCCAACAGTCACACCATGTCCATCTTTCAGATGGTGATACATATTACCGCCATACATTTACAATGGTTTACTGCTAGCATGTGTTATACTCGGGAGCATTGTCTTTGGCACTGCAGTTGTGAGGACTTGGTCCTCTCATTGGCATTAGTGGGCAATGGCCACCAGGTCAAACTTCAACATGCATACATACTGACCAGTCTCACAAAATATGACACACACACCAACCTAACACACGCATACCTGCATATTGTACAAATGCTATTATCTGTCCTGCTACCTTGGCCACCTCAGGTCATCTGTGCTCCACTGGTATTATACCTACACATACATGTTGCTACATGACTACATTGGATTGGGAGGGCACACCTGACTGTTACTACATTTCTACATAGGATTGGGGGGCACACCTGACATTTACAACATGTCTACATCATATTAGGGGAGGCACACCAAACTGTTACTTCATTTTCAAATAGGATTGGAGGGGCATGCCTGACTGTTTCTACATTTCTACATAGGATTGTGGGGGGCACACCTAACTGTTGCTCTATTTCTACTTAGGATTGGGGGGCACACCTGACTGTTACTACATTTCCACTTAGGATTGGAGGTGGGGAACACCTGATTGTTTCTACATTTCTACATAGGATTGGGGGGCACACCTGTTTCTACATTTCTACACAAGATGGGGAGGGCACACCTGACGGTTTATAAATTTCTACACAGGATTGGGAGGAACAGCTGACTGTTTATACATTTCTACACAGGATTGGGGGGAACACCTGACTGTTTCTACATTTCTACATAGGAGTGGGGGCACAGCTGACACTTGTACATATTTGCTATGACTGTACTGGTATGTCAGGTACTCCATTTCATTCTGTATTGTAACTTATCATGCTGACTAGATACATATCAGTGTACTACAGGGCTTAGGTTTGATTGACCTACATATCAGTTTCTGACTTCTTACCCTTCAGAACTCCCACCCCACTGCCTGACATGATGTAGTCTGTCTGTGTAGGCCTGAAGGGAGGTTACCCATAGCCATCATTCAGAGGCCTTAGCATGACCTTTGTTTGTGTTTGTCTACACCTGTCCTGCTGGCTGGGACTGTTGGGTATGTGAACCTCACTGACTGGCATGTGTGTGTCAATGGACACCCATGTGGCCCAGCACATTTCCTGCAATGGGTTTTGTCAACATGTGTACTACTGGCTACTGTTGTGACACCAGTATCTGTTACAGATCACATGCTGCCACTGTAGGTGTCTACTATCTGCTGGCATCCCATTCAGTCACCTGATTCCCTTGCATGCTCACATCTATACCATAGATACAAGTAACAACACATACTACTCCATTCGGCAATTGGTATGAAGAGTGACTTGCCTTGTGGGTGTGCCAGTATTGAGGATGGTGCTGGAGGGCTGCTTGCATCAGATGCACATAGTACACTCCCTATACATGGTTGAGCACAGGTAGTGTCATGTCTGGCATCCCTTTTACTGTATGTGTGAGTCAGAGAAAGGTGTCATTCCTTGGGTCCTTTATGTGTCAGTGTATGTGCTATGCATTGCCTCTTTGCCAAGGCCAGGGCATACTGGGCATGCCTCCTTTTGGCTACTGGGGCAGGCTCAGGTTGTTCCTCCTCTGAGTCACTCTGTGCCTGTGCAGGCCTTGGCAATGGTGGGGGGCTGTGTGGCCCTGCCCTGTGCTGTTCCTGCTGCAGCTGTTTCCACAGGATCATATTGTGTAGCATGGCACATACAATGACAATTTGAGTACATGTACCTGGGGAGTACTGCAAGACTCCACTGGATGTGTCCAGGCACTGGAACCATGACTTGAGCATCCCAAACACACTTTCTATTATAATTCTGGTCTGTCTGTGTGCCTCATTATGGAGTTCTTGTTCGGGTGTGAGTGCATTTCTGATGGGTGTCATCAGCCATGTCTCCAGTGCATAACCAGCATCCCCCACTAGGTGGCCAAATGGGATATCCCCACTGGCAAATCTCTGGTACAGCTGTGACATATGCCAGATGAGGGAGCCATGATAGCTTCCAGGGAAGCCAGCACACACATTCATTATTATGCCCTGGGCATCACACATGACCTGGCAGTTGATGGAGGGGAAGCTCTTGCGGTTGATGTAGACTGTACCCCACTCACCAGGTGGTGCTTTGATGCATATGTGTGTGCAGTCTATAGCACCCACTACCTCAGGGTATTCTGCTATTTGGTGGAAGAGCTGCATATTGCTGGCCAACGCCTCATGGGTGTTAGGGAAATATACGTGCTCACTGGCATGTGCTGACATGGCATCCAGGAACTGGTGGAGTACCCTGGATGCTAATGCCTGTGAGATCCCCATGTTATCCCCAGTTGGCCTTTGGAAGGTACTTATAGCTAGTATTCTTAGGCCTACACATACCTTGATATCCACTGGGATGGGTTCCACTTTGTTAGTTCTGTGTGTCAGGCATGGCCGGCACAGCTCAACAATTTGCTGTAGGAGGTCCCTGTCCACCCTGTAGCACTCCACTATCTCCAGCTCATGCAGCCCCTGGTAGGGTACTCTGGGTCTGTACACTTTTCTCCATCTCCTCACTGTGGGTTGGTCAACAGCATTCTCATCCTCACCACCCTCAGCCTCGTCCACATGTTGATGTATGATAGCTATTGCAGCCCCTATCGTTTTGTTGTTTTTGTTTGTTAAAATTTCCCTACTTGTATACTCCTGTGGTGTAGAGTATGTGGGAAAAACCAGAGGGAAAGGTGTTTGCATAGTTTATATTAGTGTTCTGGACTGTGCTGGTCTGCTGCCTGTGTAATTGGTTGATTCTGATACATTTCACCTTCCAGCTATGCTAGTTCTCCCTGATTACCTTCCTACTGCTGTTTTCCCTTCTCATTGCCTTCCTGTTTAAGCCTGAGGGTGTGCTGCACAAACACAGTACTCAAATGTGCACAGAGCTGCTATTTCCTGTTTTACTTTTTTTTCCTCCTTTAAAACCCGGTATGCGGTGTGCACACCTGCTTAGGCAATGTAAAGAGTGCTTTGTAGCCTCAGACACACCCCCTTCCTTAGTTTTGCTAAACCTGAGCCACAGGGTTCCAATCTGCTTACAGTATGCCTGAGACACACCCCTATAATGTCAGCTAACTCCTAGGTTGCACCAAGCTATTCCTGCTCTTACACTGTTGGGTGCTGACTAGCACTGAGGGGTAATCTGGTATTCAGCATCATTCCCCTCATTTGCATAGGATTGCCTGCTGATGTATAGTTACATGTCCCACACTGAGCCTCCCCCCTTAGCAACCGCTATTCACTGGCTATGTTGTCTTCTTCCTGCCATTGAGTATAATGGAAAAAATATTGATTTTGGTTAGAATGCTTATTTTAGGTTTTTTTTTTTTTTTTTTTTTGCCTGTTCCCCTTTGGTGCCACAGCCCTACACTTAACCAGCCGAAATCAGCTAAAAAAAATAAAAGTTATTATTTTTTTTTTTTTTTTGCAACTGTTTTCCATGCCAGTGCCCATATATTTGGCCATTGGCATGCTTTCAACATAATATCCACCCTTTATTTGGAGCTGTCATGGCTCCGTTTTGTAGTTTGCAGAAATGTACTCGGTTACTGAGTACATTTCTGCAGATTACACTAGTCCTGCACGGCCGGGATCACAAATTCACTTCATTTGCATGGCTTTCACCTGCAAATGGGGTAATTTGAATACAGGAGCTGAGTCCATGCAGGACTAATGCAGGAGCGCTCATGCACGTCCCTGAAGCTTATTCCTGAATTGCACGGCAGACATATTGCCTGTTGTAGCTCCTGCACTAATCTTGCACACCGTGCAGGGCTTGCTGAATCCAGGGAATGTACACCAGACAGGTAGTATTGCAATTGTATTTACCTTTAACATTGAATATCATATTGTTAACTACAAACATCTCACTGCTAAAAATATGCTTGCAGTAATGACAACATCCATATCCAGTCATACTAGATTTATTATTGCTAATATTCTTGATAGACTCGGCAATATTCTTTAAACATCTCCCTTTTTTATAAACGATCACTGGCTTATCTCCCACTTTCTGTTTTAATCCCTTGTGGTCATCTAATAAACACCAGTTTTTTCAAATGATCCATCTAATGGTTTCACTGTCCAAGGAGAAAGTATTCACAAATATAATCCTGGCATTGAAATTACTCCCCCTTAACCTCACTTTATTCGGGGGTGGGTTCATATCTACAGTATTTTTCAAAATAGGGGTAATATGCTGGCTTTTCCTCTTAATAATAACTTCATCCATGCATCCATCAATAAAATTAACTGGATAGCCCCTTTTAATGAATATGTTCTTCATAAAGGAGCATTCCTCTATGAACTCTCCCAGATCAGATACCATTCAAGATGGCTAGGAACTGCTGTACAGCTGCTCACATTTCCTAGGGGGTTGTTTCGTTTCTGCGACTTCCAACTGTCCACACACAGAAACCAATCCCCCTGAGGTGAGTGCCAACTGCCAAACCATGCTCCTTCTGGCTTGAAGTTCTTAGCCGCATACTCAGCTTTATACCTGGTGTAGCATCGCCCGCATACATTAAAGCCTCTGCGGACTTTCAAGTTATTTGGTAAATGTCTTCTTTATTAGCGATCACTGAACTCATTTCTAGGTAGAAAACTGTGTTTATCCTGGACACAAGCGTCCTTGCTAAACATTACTTTTTCCCTACTACAGATGCATATATATCAAATATCAGCCATAATGCATCGGGAAGTTAACAACTTTATCAAATTACAAGAAACTGTGTGTGACTGCTGCGATGTTATTGAGCTCAACAACTGTTTCCATTCAGCAAAGCCCTTGATATACAGTTTTCTTGATACACAACAATTCACTCGATCATCCTGCCCTTTATATTGTATCAGGGGCTTTAACTGTGCTGACTGATACAGATGTTGTTCCTGGTTAATTATCCTGATATTTTATTTTTATTTTAATATCAAGTTGGGCACATCTGCAACGTTTCATTTACTCTATTAACAAGTCTATATATTTTATCTTATGTATAGGATTATAGATATCCTAAGCCTAGTTCTGCTTTGATGCTAAGAGATGATTAAGAGCTATATAAGCGATATATCCCTTTCTGCCTACATCAGTCTTAATTTGATATACACTGACTTCACTGTTAAATGGTAACAGAGTGTAGTAAATACAAGTTAGAACTTGCAGTCTGCCCACTACATCGCTTATCTATAAAGGCTTACAATGTTAGACTAGCCAGGTGTCTCTCTTTTTTTTTTTTTTTTTTTTTTATATAGCTTGGCTATCATCTTGCGTTAAGTTACTATATACCTAAACTAACTGGTTATTTATGCCTGTTCTATCATATTTACATATAAATGTGTTATTTACTCATTGTTACTTTTCTCTGATAACCAGTATCTAGCATTGTATGTGTGAAGCTAGATCATATATTTATCAGATTTAGCATATTAGATTGCGGTTTGATACGGTTTTAACAGGTGTATACCTTATAATATAGTGTTGCTAGATTGTTATAACATTTAAAGTTAAAACATACACTTGTTAATAGCTACTGTCAGTGAATATTAGGTCTTGTATTAAAATACCTTTATTAAAAACACAACTGACAATTGTCAATAGTATTGACATCAGAGTCTACCGCTCATCATAAGCCGGATATGACTCCTTTATTTTATTTTATCTTATCTCACTTTCTTTTACTTATCCCATGTCTTCTACATTTACTACAGCTGTATGTCTACACTGGTAAATAAATTAATGATATATACGTTTCTTTGCCAGCTTTACACTTTTTTTTTCCTCTTTCACTTTCAAAAGAGTAACTGCTCTCCTACATATTACACTTTATTTCTTCAAGCTGTTACAACTCCGACACTATACTTATTGGGTTAAATGGGTTATCTGTCCTATTAAGCTTAATCTGTGTCAAAGACTATCCTTTCCCTCATTATTAACATAGTTATACCTATGTGTCTCTTACCTCTAATACTCTACTACTTTTAATGGTGGCTCTTAGATGCATGGTGTTAGATTTCTAGTATGATCTATTTTTGGAAAGCATTTGATATGTATATATGTACAGTGTTATTATTTACTTTACTGCTCCTTTATAGATTAGTTTGTGTGTTCATTTTTTATGGTGAACTTCAACTGTTTGTTAAAGTCCGATATTACTCTTACTTTTATTTTTATTTTAGTATTTCTTCACTTAAGGGGTTGGGGTGGTTAGGCACCGGGGTATATTTGAAGGAGTACTGTGCTACCATTGCTGTCATTACTTTATTTTCAACAATTGAAAGTTTGATGTGGATCTCCACTACTTTGATGTACCTAATATTACACTATAACCCCTCCTCTCACTTGGCTAAAGTATCATTTCCGAAAAAAGGTTTAGCCATTTCTCAGACTTATACATTAGTACTAGCTAAGTAACATGGTTTGGTCCATCGATTCGTGGAATATAAGAGGATTACAAAATAAATCAAAAAAATCTCTTTTACTTCATTTGTTGTTCAAATCACAGGCTAATATTTGTTTTTTTACAAGAAACGCACATGCTTAAGGAAGACTGATCGAAAGAACTTAAAAGAAAATGGATAAGATCTATAATTGTTGCAGGCGATAATTCTAACTCAAAGGGGGTTGCTATAATAATTAAAAGGGACTTTCAGGGTGTAATCACAGAATCTAATTCTGACAAAAATGGTAGATGGTGTTATTTCATATCTCAGCTTCCTAACTCTAGCAAACCTATTGTCTTCCTCAACTTGTATGGCCCGTGTGCACAGCAACAAGTTTTTATTCTAGAGTTACATAACATGCTATCCACTTTCCACGATCACCAACTTATTTTAGGTGATGATTGGAATGCTGTCATAGATCCTAGCATAGATCGTACTAGTAGATCTTCTTCATATAACTTTCAAGCCTCTCTAGCCCTAGAGGAACTTATAACTGACTTCAACCTTATTGATACCATTTCATTTAGTGATTTTTCATCTAAGGATAAGATTTACACATACTATTCAAAATGTTATAACACCTGGTCGCATTTAGACTTCTTCCTAATTTCTGAATTCCTCTCCTCTTACACAATAAACTTCTCTACAGAACCTAGGTTTCTCTCAGATCATGCAAGAATCTCCCTCAAGCTCTCTCACACATCAAAGCCACCCTCAACACCCATTTATGCTAACTGGACCTTAAATAATAACTTACTCCGTAACAAGGACTTAATTCAAGAAATCAAAGAAATTCTAGTTGACTTCGGCTCTAATCTTAATCTTTCACAAATCCCCCTGGATATTCAATGGGCTGCATGCAAGGCCAAGTTGAGAGGCAGGTTGATTAGCAAAGCCTCTTATTATAAAAAACTTTACAAAATTAAGGAATCTAACTTGATCTCAAAACTCCCTGACTTAGAAAAGAAACTAAGAATTAGCCCAGATTATGGCCTAGATAAAGCAATTAGAAATACTCAAAAGAACTAATGGAACTTCACCAACAAAATCTTTCCTTGCTTGATCAAAAACTTATTGCAACATGTTCAGAATGGGCACAAATCCCTACTAAAACTCTTGCTAGAATAATAAAAAACAACCAAAGTACTCCCAGGATTTCTATTTTACAATACCAAAACAAAATTTATAAATCCGATTCAGAAATATTACAGCTATTTTTTTCCTTGTTCTCAGATATATATTGCAGGAAAGTAGACTCATCTCATAACTCGCAGATGGAGAACTTCTTGAATACGTTAAAGTTCCCTTCCCTGGATGAAACTCAGAGATCCATGCTTTCTGCCCCACTGACCCTTTAAGAAGTCCAAAGTGTTATTTCCAACCTTAAACTAGGAAAATCCCCTGGTCCTGATGGGTTCACCCCTGATTTCTTTAGAGCCTTCAATATAATAACTCTCCCTTTTCTTTTAAAGGTATTCAATTTCATTATAAAACATGGTATCTCGGATTTACACTGAAAAACCATACAGATTCTGAAAAGCAAGCAAGACAAAACTGACCCCCACAACTATAGACCTATCTCTTTAATAAATGTTGACATAAAGATTTTAGCAACCATTCTGGCAAACAGACTTAAAAGAATTATGCCCTCTTTAATTTCCCCTGATCAGGCTGGTTTTATGTCTCAAAGTCACACATGGGATAATACTCTAACTCTTGATTCCTTAATGCAATTTACAAAAAAAGATAAAAACACGATATATGCATTAACCCTTGATGCTTCTAAAGCCTTTGACAGAGTTAATTGGGATTTTCTGTTTCTAACCTTATCGCATTTTAATATTCCTAGTAGTTTCTCTGATATGATTAAAATTATTTATAGAAACTCATCCACATATCTCTACATAAACAAAAACATATCTAAACCTATTAGAATCACAAATGGCACAAGACAAGGCTGCCCACTATCCCCCTTCCTTTTCAATATCTTCATTGAACCATTTTTCCTTTATTTTGCTCAAAACTCTTTTCATTCAATTCATAAAGTCTTGAATACTAATATAATGTTCTCTGCTTTTGCAGATGACCCCAGTCTATATTTTTAACATCCCAACACAGACCTAGGTAAAATAATTAATAATATTAATATTTTTTGAAGGCTTCAGGTTACCAGATCATTCATAAGAAATCCCAAATCTTTCCTATTAATCCTGTAGGTCATAAAGCTCATTACTTTCCAGATTCTCCCTTTCAGACATCTTTCAATATTCGATATCTTGGTATACATTTCGATCATAACCAAGCTTCCATGATCCAAAATAACTTAATCAGAACATGGTCTAAAATCCTACAAGACCTTCGTAGATGGGAACAAATGAACCTATCTCTTCTATCCAAAGCTGCTGTAGTGAAGATGAATAGTTTACCCAGACTCTTTTACCAATTTACAGCTTCAAATCTTATACTATCCAATGTTCTCTTCTCCAAGATTAATAAAGAAAAAGCCAAATTTATCTGTTTTCCTAAATCAGTTAGGATATCATATCAGAAGCTAATCTACCCTAAGAATAGGGGTGGTCTGGGTCTACCGAACTTTCAGCTTTACTATATGATTATTTGTGCAAATAGAATTCTGTCCATCTCTAATCTAACTCAGAGAGACTATAACTCTTCTCCTTCTTGGATGAAATTATGGTTTCAACATGTTTTAGCCAATAAATTTAATCCCAAAGCTCTTCCCTTTCTTTCTCCAGAAGCTCTCAACAATTCTTAATTATTCAATACGTTAAAACATAAAATTAAGCTCTTCCAATCTCTGATAAAATCCCTCAACCTTGACAAAATCTTTTCTTTACTTAAACCCCTCCATTTAAATGCTAACATTAAGATCAATAACTTGATGATCACTCTCTCTGACTTTCCTCTCATTAAGGATATTATAGTATGGGACATTCTTCAATATAAGGATATAACACTTCCTGCCCTCCACTTAATTCTCAAGGTCAATAATAAATACATGATTATCCTCTGTCAACTAAGAGAATTAGTATCATCAAAATCCACTTATATTCCGACTAACAGTCAGTATATCACCAAACTTTATGAAATTATGCATGCCTTTTCGTGCTCAGAGAAAATGCTCTCCAAATTGTATAATCTTTTGGACTCCATAATACATAACTCGGGTTGTCTTTTCTCCAGTTACTGGGACAAATGTGGAACCCCTCTTACGGAGGATCAAAAACTATCTGCTATAAAAAACACTTTAGAACTTTCCCCATTTAAAAAAACGAATCTACACACAATTAATGGTGAATAACAACACGTATTACACTCCAGTGCTTAATAGGTTTGACCCCAAGACCCCCCCCCTCCTGTACGTGTTGTTCCTTCCCAAAAGCCAACCTTTTACATATGCTTTGGTTCTGTAGATATTCCCATAAACTTTGGACTTCATTAAAAGTCCGTCTAGAGAAAATGGGATACCACAAATCTACCCTTTCTTGGGAATTAGCAATCCTTCATATACCCACTGTAAAACTCTCTAGTTTAGATATGCATGTCCTCGTCATTCTATGCTCCTTGATTAAACTATATATCACTAAAAACTGGTTAGATCGCACCAAACTTTGTTGGAATAACTTCAAGGAGATGGCCCTTACAAATATTGCAGCACAGAAACGTATCACAAAGGGACCTAGGAAAAAAGACCTCTTTGTAAAGGTTTGGAAAGGCTTATTCAACCTAATTCTTTGTATCTAATTGAGTTCAGCATTTCTGTTTTGGTTATTGGGTATGACTCTAACCTCAAGTTTAATTGAGAGTTCCGCTGATATCCATCAAATTTTCAATGTTCCTTTTTTAACTCTTTTTTTCCAGATGGTAGCACCTTAATTTAATTTAATTTAATTTAATATAGTTTAGTTCAAGTTAGTTTAGTTTCAATTCAGTTTAGTTTTTGTATATATTGTACATACTTTTGTCTGTTTTAGAGTTTTAGAGTGTATTAGGCTTATCTGCATATTCATGTCTTCATATATTGTTCATTCATTCCTTCATGTGAAATAAATAAAAAAATATTTGAAAAAAAAAAGACACCATTCAAGATGCTCGGACAAACTATCCTTTAACCATGCTTTTTTTTTTTTTTTTTGGGAAATAAGGTGTGCACTTGCACTTGTATAATACAGAAGTGAATTTGAGTATATTGTCTTCCTAAAATTTTTTGATGTAAGTCTTTTATTAACCTTATCTTGGGCAACTGGGAATCCAAATAAGAAATATTAGTTATGCCTATCTCATATGAGAACCCCAAACATTTAGTGTTTTCATTCAAATAATAAATGAATAATGAAATCTTATCCATTTCAGCTTTCCATACAATAAATATATCTTCCAGGTACCTCGTATAAAGGTACCAGGACTCTTCAAATTTACTACTAAAAATAATTTTTCTCTCCCATTCAATCATCACATTGTTCACAAAAAGAGGACCACAAGTCAGCCCCATAATGACTCCCTTTTCCTGCAAAAATATATAATTACTTTTTAATATTAAATCCATCAAATCCCCATAAGTTCATAGTTTCATAGGGTTTGTACTAGGCTAATGGCCCTGGAGCCTTTACAGGCCTAGGCCAAAGGATTACTCTGGCATCGTGCCACCCGACCTTAGTTCTTAGTGCCTCTGTCGAGTAGAGCCACTGGAGTGATCCCTGGGGTGAATTTTCTATTTCTCATCCACTCATCAAGATTTCTCTTGAAGAGGGCTATTGAAGTACTCTACTTGACATGTATGGGAAGTCTATTCCATAGCATGGGCAGTCTCTGGGTTATGAACCTGTCCCTCCAGCATGTTCTGTTGATTGTGGTAATGAGGTTGAGGTCTCTAGAGTAAGTGGTGTGGAGGGATTGCGATTTCTTTAGATGTAGCATTTCTAACAGAGCTGGGTCAGACATGGCTTTGTAAGTTAAGCAGAGATCACCTCTAAGTAGGCTATATGCAACAGAGAATGGTTTGAGTTTTTTGAGTCTGTCCATATAGGACAAGTGTTTAAGGCCTATGAACCTCTTTGTGAGGTACTTTTTCACACTCTCCAAATTGTTGCAGGTGTCTATTGAGGTACATGCCAAATGGGCATTGTACTTGATGATTGGTCTAATGAGGGAAGAGTAAAGGGAGACAATGACCTCTTTCTTCCTGGATGCAAAACCCTTAGTAATGAGATGTGCCACATAGAAGGGCTTTCTGACCACAGTGGCAATGTGGTGGTCAAAAGAGAGGTTGCTGTCAACCTGTGTTCCCAGATACCATCAATGTGGTAATTCAAGGGAACCAGCTTTTTCCCAAGGAGGATTTATTGGCACTGAGCTTAAGGCCATGGTAATGACACTAGTCGTTGATATCATTGAGGCCTTTCTGTAGGATGTTAACATCACTTGGGAGTTAATAATAGCTCCCAACTTGCAATTGTCTGAGAACTTTGCCAGCCAGAGTCCCTTCATGTTGGCCTGGACTTCAGAAAAGTAGATACCAAACAGGAGAGGACCCAGGAATGAACCTTGTGTTAATCTTGTCCTGACCCTGCCCACCATCCTTATTTAAAAATTAGTAAACAATTCTAGCCCAGTGGAATGTGGGATGACCATAAACAGGTCCTTGACATCAGTCGTTATAAATAAATACTTCTCATCATAAGCCAACTTGTCACATTTCTCCAAAAAGTCCCAAGAATCCTTACATACATATTCGACTTTTTGTACAAGCCTCTTCAACTTATTATCCAAAAATTTAGCTATTGGGTAGGTAATAGAGCATCTGGCATCAACAATCAGTCTCATAGGTGGATTGTTAGTATTTTTATGTATTTTTGGCACACCAAAAATTGTGGGCACCATGGGATCTAATAGGTTGAAATATTCATATTCTTCAATATCCAATTGTTGTTGCATAAGAATATTAAATAATTACATATAAATTCTCCTATATGCCATATTAACTTTATTTTTGGACACCTGTCTGTATGTGTCTTCAAATAACCCCTACATTCGTACAATATAATCCAGTTGGTCCATAATCACTAATCCCCCATCTGGTTTCATTATTCTCACTTTGTTTACCATTAACTTGTTACGCATTCCCTGTTCATCTGTAGTGGGAGTCCTTTCATTACTTCTAGGTGACTTATTACCCAATGTGTGCCTATTGTCTAACTCTCACACATGTTCAAATGTTTGCAAGACTGGAAGTAATGGGGATTTAAAACACTAGTTATTTACAAGTCAGGTGTTGCAGGTGGTTTGTCTTGAAATAAACGCAAGTTTAATTTTTTCACAAAAAGTTTTATTTCCATGATACTATCAACTAAATTAGCTGTAGTCACTGGCATAAATGTAAAGCCTTCAGGGAATACATTGGCATGTTTTATACAAACCTTTCAAGAGCTGAAATTAAAAACTTTAAACCTACCCAACAAATTAGTTGCAGTCACACATAAATATCTATTGTCCATATGCTGCTCAAAATAATGTGGGCTTTCATTCATCAATTCAAGTTCTTCCTCTTCCATGCATTGTTTTGCTAATCCTGTCTCTGAAATTGGGGATGAAAGCTTTGCTCCATCCACTGCTCCTTCTGACCATTCCATTTGTCCTTTAGACACTCCAAGCATCTTAAGGGTAGAAAGTCTAAAGGGAATTCATTCTTTTGTGCTTTGCCAAGATATTCCACAGTGTCCTACCTAATATTATAAGTAACTTGTCTTCCAAGCTCCTGATTATTCTGCCCAAATCTTTTACCCCACACCTGGGAAATCAGGGGGACTGGGATAAGCTTTATTGTTGGAGTATGCATCTCTGTCCCTCTCAAAGTTTTTAAGTTTATGTGTTTTAATCTTGTCAACTTACTCATTTACATTTTTAAGAATACGAAGATGCTCTAACTTATGTTGTTCATATAAAACATCTTCAATGATAGTTTTATCCAAAATACTTATTTCGTTATACAGCTGATCAATCAGCCTCCTGTTATGTTTGACTAAAAGTTCCATGAGTTCACACCCATGTCTGTCGAACATCTGTAAAAGTTCTTTATACAAGTCTGAATTTTTTCCTGGCCTGTGGGATATCTCCACATTCTCAGAACCTTTGGAACTCTATTGACTTTAATGGACTCCATGAAGTATAAATTTTCAAGTTGCAATTTATGCATCTTAAAATATTTAGAACCATACTCAGTGAAGAGTTTGCTCAAGGATGGATAGTCTCTTCTCTCTTCTCAAGAAAACACAAATTTTCTCTGTAACCAGTCACCAATTTTCAGTACAGTCAGTGGATTAACGGCTGTTACATTGTTACATCTAAATGGTTCCCTTCATTTAACATTGTTACTACTCAAACCCAGAACTTTCACAGTAGTAGGATTAAATGAGACATTGGCCATCGCTGTCCCACCCAGTTCATCTGAACCATTCTAACAAATGGTTCTCTGTGATGTTGAAATCCCACTTAATAATAGGCAGTGTATCTTTACTAGTCAGTATCCTTAGGGACTCACAAAAGTCTACATACCTGCAAAGCATTTGTATTTAGGTCACAAAGCACATCCAATACTAATAATCTAGCATACACAGCACAGCAATGTATCAGCACTGTATGAAAAACAAAGAGCTCAATTTATTAACAGCTACACAAAGTGTAGCTATCATATTGGTCCGCTATTTGATATTCATTAAACGTTTCCACACACTGTATAGAGCCACCTAACAAATAAATAGTAGAATATCCAAATGACCGCATAAAGAGATGAAGTACATGCTAATTAACCAGTCCAATATGGCAGAGCTATTCAGGACTCTATAAAGCTATTATGTACACTCGTGTGTAGGCTTTTGCCCTGTACACCAAAACTCTTTGGAATACAGCACAATTATACTTAGAAAAAAGCATGTTAAGGTTTTCTGCTGCTACTATTATGCTGTATGTACAATAGGCTTTAAATCAGGGTGCTGCCACTGCTGTCAGACCTCAGGCAAGAAGAAGAAGAAGAAGTGTGATAGATACTGAGTGGACAGGTAAACAAAGGAGGAAATATGTAACCTCTGTCACACTCACCTTAGGCCGTGGGGAAATCACAGAGAACACATCCCTGTGGAAACAAGGTTATGTTTAGTATTCTCTATAATAGCTACTGGTACTTTCCAGTGACCCACAGGGGATATAGTAGGGGTGTCACAGGCATCACCCTCAAACTACTGACATATTGTCTGTCTATAAAACTAAAACTAAATAACAGCTAAAAGGCTTTGGTGGTGTAGAGATGTGTGAAATTAGAAAGCCAATCAAATCCAATAAGTAATTAAACAATTTATTAACTGTACAATAAAAATAAAAAATATATAGTAGTAAATAACAATAATCAAGTGTTTTCGTCTCCTGTATAGGAGACTTTATCAAGAACAGAGCATGCCCATTAAAACATTTCTTTTATACATACTGGTTAGCCAGTGTTTAAACTTGTGCACCAATCACATTCATTGCCACTAAATAATTCATGTAATATGGAGTACATTATTTAAAGGTATATCTTAGCCAAATGACCATTTGTGAAGCAAAATAAAACCATTCACTTACAATACATTAAATTCATAACAGTATGTAATGCTGCAAGACACTGACAATCTTACATATTCATCAAAACTAACCAAATTTAGGAGGTTTACGAAACTAAAAATGGTTGAAAGCATAATGTATAGATTTATACATGCATATGTATGTGTGTATATATACATATACATATATAAGTATATAAGTAAGTATATGAGTAGGGTCAGGGTCAGAATGCACATAAATATAGAAATATAATATGATATATATATATATATATATATATATATATATATATATATATATATATATATATAGTATAAAAATATGTATAACCAAATATATTGAGTTATATTGTAGTCAATAATCAATAAATATGTTATAAAATTAATATATGTCCCTATGTAATAGATATAAATACAAATATATTCTATAAACACAAGTAAAACAGAAAATGTTCATATTAAATACTTTCAAAGACCATTAACATCTACCTATAATAAGAATATTTATACATATTGTATGCAAATTTAAAATAATGAATGAAAATATATATATAATCTATAAACCATATGTGTACTGTTAAATCTATAATATCTCATGCTTTTTTGCATTATGACATTCAACGTTCAAAAGAATGAGATCTACCTATCTAAGGCTTTCAGGGGGGGAGGGGAGGACGTCGGGGATGGAATTGATTGCACATGAAAATATTGCAGTAAATTGTTAAATTTTAAGGAATTCAAAAGGTGATTTTAATATATATAATTTTTCTTCTTTTCAAATCAATGTGAATTATTCTGATTTGCTGTCTAAAGGTTTAACATTTGTCCCTATGAGGAACTTTGACATTGCACGTACATTGGTAGATCTTAGACATTTTGTTAGGAAATTTAACTTAAATGTGCTTTTTAAATCTGTAGAACATGTCTGTAACCCATTGCATATTTCTAGTACATACAATCCACCGTTACATCCCTCTTTAGCAATGTTTGATAAAATTTGTGAGGTTGATGTTAGGAATTTAGACAGGAATGTTCGTTTTTCCAGTTTGAGTAAAGGTGAAATAGATGGTTTGAACAAGTTAGGATTTAATAAGGACGTAAGGATCTTAAAACTGGATAAAGGTGGTGGCATTGTTATTATGGATTTATGTGATTATAATGAAAGGACGAATAACATTTTATCAGGTGATGCTTATAGAAAAAAATACCTTAAATGAACTGAATGGCGCATACAATAAGATCAGGAATGAACAGAATGATCTGTTTATTGATGGTTCTTTGTCGATAGATGAGTTTAACTTTCTATCTGTTCATCATCCTATTACCCCATTTATTTTTGGTTTTCCCAAAATGCATAAAATTTTGTCTGATCCACCAAGGTTCCATTACATATCCCATAGCTAGATACTTGGACATTAACCTAAAAGTTTAAGTGGCGGAAGAAATGAATATATGTAGAGACTCATAGGACTTTTTGAAGACAATTTACAATCTAGAATTTAAAGAGACTGGCCTTTTTGTAACTATTGACATAAAAGACCTCTACACTTTAATACCTCATAACATCAGGGTTGAATGGGTATGTGATTACTTACTTGAAAAAGGAATACCCCAGCCAAAGATTAATGTATATGAACAATTATTTGATCTTGTTTTAAAAAACAATTGTATATTTTTCAATAATGAATTTTTTATCCAAGTCGTGGGTGTTGCAATGGGATCCCTCTGTGGCGGCCTTTATGCCAACATGGTTATGCTGCAGTGGGAAAAGAAAATCATCTTTGAATCACATTTTTATAGTTATTGTAAAATGTATGTAAGATTTTTGGACGACATTTTTATTTTTTGGGATGGACCAAGAGAACTTATTGATGATTTTTTGGCTTACATAAATAATTTAACACCTTTTCTGAAATTCATCCCTAACATTGGTATAGATGACATTTCATATTTAGATGTCAGATTGTTAAAGGACCGGTATTTGAAAACATTTGTGTCAGAAATACATCAAAAGGAAACTTATTCTAATAGTTTCTTGCATTTCGACAGTGCACACCCTTACAAACAAAAAAGAGCGGTAGTGAAGGGCCAATTTGTGATACCGGCCCGTATGGTATCCTGCTTTGATGCTTTCCTTAATGAGCGTGATGTATTAAAAAATATGTTTTTAAAAAGAGAGTATACAGGTGATTTAGTTAACAATTTGATGTTAGGAGTTATTAACAAAAGAGAAAGGGGCCTATTTCAAGCTATTTTAAAGGCTGATGTCACACAATATGACAATGGCTTGAATGATGTTGTTGGACAACATGCTGTTTGTAATGATACACAAAGCAACAATAACATTATGATACTAAATAAATCAGTATCAACAGATTTTAACTATCATTCTGCTTTCATCACCACATATAACTTAGCAAGTAAAGATATTTTAATAATTTTGGAAAATAATTGGATAATGTTATCCTCATGCAATGAGGTCAGACAATGTATAAGCGAAAGGCCTATTGTAGTGTATAGAAAAGACCAGTCCCTGAAGAATATACTTGAAAACAACACCCAGGTTCAAACTGTTGGAGGTATGAAAAAGTGTGGAGCTTGTAATTATTGTCACCATATAATGGAAGGCGACAAATTCAATATTAGACATTAGAGTGTTGTTAAAGAAAAAATGCTGTTGCCACACAGAAAAAGTTGTTTATTGTGCCCTTTGTTGCAAATGTTCCTGTTTTTATATTGGTAAGATGGAAAGGAAGTTAAAAAGCCATATTTATGAATATTTGAGGGACATAAAACTAAGAAAAGACACCAACGTTTTGGCAAGACACTGTAATGAATGGCCAGATCACAGTTTTAAATTTACTGTGGTAGAATCAATGGATTCTAACCCAAGGGGTGGACCATGGCCATTACATTTAGAAAGGAATGAAGCCTTATGGCAATTGAGAATGAATGCTACTCGATGGCCAGGTCTGGGTGACTCTATTTTAATCACTTGTTTTGTGAAACTGAAAGCCTTGGATAGGTAGATCTCTTTGTTTTGAACGTTGAATGTTATAATGCAAAAAAGCATGAGATATTATAGATTTAACAGTACACATATGGTTTATAGATTATATGCATATTTTCATTCATTATTTATTTTAAATTTGCATACAATATTTATAAATATTCTTATTACAGGTAGATGTTAATGGTCTTTGAAAGTATTTATTATTAACATTTTCTATGTTTTGCTTGTGTTTTTAGAATGTATTTGTATTTATATCTATTACATAGGGACATATATTAATTTTATAACATATTTATTGAATATTGACTACAATATAACTAAATACATTTGGTTATACTTATTTTTATACTATACACACACATATATGTATATATATATATATATATATATATATATATATATATATATATATATATATATACATATATTTTTTATATATTCTATTTCTATATTTATGTGCATTCTGACCTTGACCCTACTCATATACTTACTTATATACTTACTTATATACTTATATATGTATATGTATATATACACACATACATATACATATGCATGTATAAATCTACACATTATGCTTTCAACCATTTTTAGTTTTGTAAACTTCCTAAATTTGGTTAGTTTTGTTGAATATGTAAGATTGTCAATGTATTGCAGCATTACATACTGTTATGAGTTTAATGTATTGTAAGTGAATGGTTTTATTTTGCTCCACAAATGGTCATTTTGGCTAAGATACACCTTTAAATAATGTACTCCATATTACATGAATTATTTATTGGCAATAAATGTGATTGGTGCACAAGTTTAAACACTGGCTAACCAGTATGTATAAAAGAAATGTTTTAATGGGCATGTTCTATTATTGATAAAGTCTCCTATACATGAGATGAAAGTGCTTGATTATTGTTATTTACTACTATATATTTTTTATTTTTTATTGTTCAGTTAAATTGTATAATTACTTACTGGATGTGATTGGCTTTCTAATTACAAACATCTCTACACCAACAAAGCCTTTTAGCTGTTATATTGTCTGTCTGTACTGATATCATGGAGGAGGATATCCTGAAAGACCTGCAAAACAACGAGGATTGTTTTCAACTCCTGGGCATTGATATGAAGATTGACCTCTCTGTGTGCCAAAGTACCCTGGACTGTCTCCCCTTAGAAATGTCCCCCACCCTAGAAGGGATGCATCCTTTGTCACTACTGGCATGGGGGGGTCTGTAAGCAATGGATGCACTTGCATCACTTAATTAGATGTCATGCATCAGGTCATGTGTTGCCTGCAAACTTGAGTAAGTCAAATATTGGCATGAATTGCATGGAAAAATTGGGACCATTACACCATCAGGGTCCTATGAAGGACTCTCATGTAAAATCTGGCCAATTAAACCATGAGGATTGTAGAGGTCATTAGACCCAGTAGGTGAAGAATTAGTCTGACTGGAGGGGAGGGTTGTGATGGAGAACTTGACTGGCAGTGAGGAGCAGGGAGAGAACCATGGACTTATAAATCAGGCAATCTACAAACTTGTGTCTATAATCTGTTGAGTAGGAGTAAGATGGATTTTGGTTAGGCTGGTCATGATTATCTTGCAACAAATGGAGCAAAAAGTCCTGATGGTCCAACAACAGGTTGCTGGAAGTAGCTGTCAGGAGTCAATAATGAAGGTACAGGAAAACATGGATCCCTAGCAGGCGAAGATGCACTGTCACTATTGCCATCATCTTGGTGAATACCTGGAGGCAGTGGTGAGACCAAACAACAGGGCTCTGAACTGATAACGATTGACTCCCAGCCAGAAATTTAGAAATCTCCTCAAATTCTTCTCTACCTTCACATTTTAGTAAGCATCTTTGAGATATATGGAGCACATCCATCAACCTTCTTCGCCAGAGGCAAAATGGACTGAAGTATGACCATCCAGAATTTTGTCTGCTTGACATACTGATTTAAATAGCTCAGATCCAGAATGGGTCTGAGGTCCCCTGTTTTCTTCAGTACTAATAAGAAGCTTGAGTAGACTCCAGATTCTAATTGGTCTTTGGGGACTGGCTGGATGGCTCTTTTTCTAGCAGCTTGGAGATCTCTGCTTCTGTTGTGAGTTCCCATTGATTGTGTGGAACATTGGGAACTTTCTTCTTCATAGGATTACAGGAGGTTACTAGGCTAATGGCCCTGGGGCCCTTACAAGCCTAGCCAAGAGTTTATCCCCAAAAAAGAAACCTCATTCAACATCTGTCACCCCTGTCAATGAGGGACAAAGGTGGAACCCCTGGGAAAATGTGTAGTTTCCCATCCACTCATCAAGGTTGCACTTGAAGAGGGTCAGCGAGGTACTCTGTTTGACATGTATAGGAAGTTTATTCCAGAGATGGGGCAGCCTCTAGGAGACCAACCTGCCTGTCCAGCAGGTTTTGTTGATGTTGCATATTAGATTTAGGTCTATTGCGCGGGTAATGTGTGAGGAGTTAGACTTATGGATATGGAACATCTCTAGTAGGGCAGGGTCCAATATTGCCTTGTAGATGAGACACAGATCACCTCTGAGCAATCTGTATGATACCAAGTAAAGTGATAGTGATTTGAGCCTGTCCACATAAGACAGGTGTTGGAAGCCATGGGTTATCTTTGTGAGGTATTTCTGTGGCCTTTCCAGTTGGTGTAGGTGTTAATAGAGGTACATACCAAATGGGGCATTATACTCAATTATAGCTCTAATGAGAGAGTACAGAGAGGTAATAACCTCCTTTTTTTCTGGATGCAATCCCTTTACTTATGAGATGAACCAAGAAAAAGGCTTTTCTAACCACTGCCACCACATGGTGGTTGAATGTGAGATTGTTGTCAACCTGAGTACACAGGTCTCTCACCACAGGTTGTGTGTTTAAGCGATTGCCGTTGATGTGGTAATCAGTGGAGAATGTGCTTTTGCCAAATGGTATGATAATACATTTTTTGTGTTTAACTTAAGGCCATGACTTTGGCACCAGTTATTTGTAGGTGTGAGTCCCTCTTGCAGTATGTTAATGTCATTTGGGGGGGGGGGGTCAATGATGGCACCCAACTTACAGTCATACACAAACTTGGCCAGCCACAGGCCCTTGGATTTTGCCTGGACCTCTGTGAGGTAGATGCCAAACAGTAGGTGGAACACCACTAGTGACAGGTCTGCTGTCAGAGGTGGTGGCACCTATTTTGACCTTGTGGGTCCTATCTGAAAGCCAGATGGCTCCCCATCTGATGAGATAAGGACTAGCACCAAGTTGTGTTAGCTTTTCAATGATGCCCATAGTGGGTAATTGTGTCAAAGGCCTTGGCCAGTTCAAGGTAAGCTGTATGTACTGACTTTCCCTCATCCAGGGTCTTGGTAACAGTCTCAAAGAAGTCAACTAGGTTCAGTAAGCAAGATCTGCCCCTGACAAATCCAAATTGGGTGGGGTTGAATGTTTGGAAATTGCCTATGTCCTTGTTTATGAGATCCATAATAATATGCTCTATGGCTTTACAGATCAGACTTGTCAAGCTAATGGGGCAATAGTTTCCCAGGTCAGTAGTGGCACCACCTTTGTGCAAGAGGATGACAATGGCAGTTCTCCACTCTGCTGGAATGAAGCCTGTAAGTAGGCTGTGGTTGAATAGGGTGCTCAGTGGCAAAGCTAGTTCTTGATGGAGATGGTGAAGAATACAGCCTGGGATATTATCAGGTCCCATGGATGCTGTGTTCTTTGCCTTAGATAGGGCCTTTAACACTTGATCTATGAAGATGTGATGTGTGGGACAAGTATCGGGGATGTCAACTGGGCCTTTGGGGGGGGTGATAGAGAAGGAAAGGAAAATAGTTTTGAGTAGCCTCTGGAAATTATGTTTAGAACTCAATAATTTGTAGTTATGTTTTGCTAGGCTTGTGGGTGCAGAGATAAATGGCTCCAACAGCTTCCAGATAGCAGCAGCTGAGAAAACCTTTAGAGGCACTGAAAGGGCTTTTCAGTAAAGGACCACAAAAGTCCTGGTTATGTGCTCTGCCTCTACATCTGCCTAGAGAGTGACATCCATTATTGCTACCTCCTCCTCTGCAACAAGGAGGTCTATCGCCAAGAGTGTCTTGGTAAGACCTCTGTGATTTACTGAACCTCATCTTCTTCCCATCTCACTGATTCCTAGAAAAAGGTCTCTGGGGAGTTGAGAAGTTGATTCCCACTGCAGAGAGTATGCTGCCATCCTATTAACTCCTAGTCACTGTTTCTTTCACTTTGGGTCCAAATAAGGTGGAGCAATCCAAGGAGTCATTAATGAAAGACATATTAAAGCTTTCTGCAAAATCACATGGACACATCCATGTATGCCAACAAATGTTAATGATGGTGCTTGCTGATCTTGCACTACATTAAAGCAGTCACATGGCTATGTTGGAAGTAGACTGGAGGGAAGTAAGCAGGGAGTCCACCATCTTCTGACCATCTGCAGGCAGGATACCTAAGAGAGACTTGGAAATCTCCTTGGTCAGTTCTCACTGACATCTGTTGACATGAGCTAAATAATTCAGCACTCAAAGGGCAAACGTCACTGAAGCATGCTTTCCAAAATGATCCATAGCCCTAGACTCTCTGTTAGGGAGATGAACTGAGGAACTTTATTCAGGTAGTTCCTTCTTTGTGGCTGCCACTACTACTATCACATCCATCAGTGGAACTTTGCTCCAATGCTTCCACTCTCTTGGTGCTGCTAGAATTCAGGTTTTTTAGAGATGGGTTCCACCATGCCAGGCTCCTTCTTGGCCCACTGAGCCATCAAATCAATGAGTGGGTCAACTGGTGGTACCACCCAAGATGAAGATGAGCTGGAATCTAAGGCTTCCAGGGACACAGACTCATCTGAAGAAGAGTGATCAAATGGAACATCCCCTTTCTCTTCTCCATCAATTCAAGGATCTCTCCAAAGATGATGTATCCAGTGGGAGATCTAGCAGAGCCTTCACCTTCATTTAAGACTGTGTCCTCCATTACACACTCTGGGGAAGAGTCTGAGTGCTTCTGTTTCCATGTCTGTTTCCTGTAAACTTCTTCTGTGGGGGAGGTCAGAAGGTTCTGAATCAGACAGGTAGCTAATATAGCAAGCAGTATGAGAACATATGGTACTGACTGTTCCTCTCTGACAGGAAGATAAGAAGTAGAAGCTCAATCTAGCCAGAGTTCTGAAGGAATTGAACTGGATGGATGCTCCTTTTTCCTTGGCATTGACAAAATCTATTCAAAAACCTTGAAGGTCATGGACGCTAACGGCTCTACTGGAACCCCCTCTCCCCAGACAGAAAGGAAGCATCAGAACTGAGAGAACTCATCTGCAAGACCAAACCTTGACACCTAGCTACAGAGAGTCAATGCACTAAGAAGAAGAGACAGCTCCTACAACTTTCATCTCAACCCATCCCCTATTAAAAAAGCACCAAAGGTTCAGCTCTGAGACTCTTCCAGTTCTGAATATATCAGAGCTGAAAGAAAAAGTGAGCCTGTCAGAGTCAAAGTCACTTGCACTATCGGCTCTGGAAAAGGTGCTCTGGGACAGATCAGATCCAAGATATCTGGATCCAAGGAACAGACAGGGAATGGATAAGAAAGAGGAGGAGGGGTAGATGGTCCAGCACTTGTTACTTTCCAAGATGATGGCACTGAGTGAATCCCAAGCTCGAATCTACATTCTGAGGAATTTCCTCATCATGTTACCGACAACTTGTTCAGTCAGGCTTCTTGATCGATGATACTGCTGAAGGTGGTCTCGAGTACATCCTTTCTTGTAATCTGGGACTTACTGGGTCAGGAAAAAATCAGGACCAAGGAGGTGAGGGATAGACCCGAGGAAACATCAGCTCTTAATGTCATGGTATCTTAGTATCTGAACCAGACAAGGGAGTCAGATCTGGTAATGACTTTGGGATTTTTCAAAGTCTGATTTCTCCTTTTCCTTTAACTTTGCATTCTCTTTGTCATTCTGTGGCTCTCAACTTATCTTTCTTTTTCCTTCTGTTTCTGCATGCCCTTGGATTTATTGCATTTGCTTGTGGGACAGGAGGTTGCAGAGGAAATGAATAGCATGGCAGACCCTGTCTGTGGGGGAAGCATTTGATGATCAGTTTCTCCGTCCTTAGTTTGAAAAACCCAGGAGCTAAGATATGAACAGGGCTGGCAATGTAAACACACAAGGATTGTGCATCGGGTATTATTGCCAGCATGTGAACTGAGTGGCAGCATCTTTCGATAGTTCAACTTTGCTGGAATATCACAACTAATGATATAAGAATGCTACATTAAAAAATGGCATTTTCTACAAATATTCCTGTCAAAAACCTGAAGCGAAAGCATCAGGACCAGAGAAAAGATGAGTTTCACAAAAAATACTATGTCTGAACAAACAATGAAGATGGATTTACAATCATTATTAACAACAATGTAGGACTTGTCACTGAAATTTGATAAAATGAACATGAAACTTGATACTTTTGAAGAGAATAGTAAAAAGCAACTACAGGAACTGACAAATCAACAGAACTTGAAGAGACAAAATATGGAAGAAACATTAACTGATGTAGAAAACTGATTTTCTGACTATGAAACAAATATTGACACACTAAATAGACAAAGTATTTCACTAATGGACAAAATTGAAGATCTAGAAAATAGATCCAGATGCAACAATCTCCAGATTTATGGAATACCAGAGGGAACTGAGGGTAGTAATATGGTGAACTCTCTTAATACATGGCTTCAAGACATTTTAAAGCTTCCAGAGGCTCTCTCCTGTGGGATTGAGAGAGTTCACAGATCCTTAAAGCCAGTCTCAGAATGAAACCAACAACAAACAGTTGCAGGTCAGCCATAGTCATACTCTTTTTATCTCAAGATAAATAACTTATATTAAAAACTGCCTGGTCTAATTCCCCAATCAAATTTGGAGAGCACATAATCTGGTTTGATAATGATTATTCATCTGGGGTGATGGCCAAAAGAAAAGAGTGTTTACCACTAATAAAATAACTTAAAAAAGACATCTCAAAGTACATCTTTTTCCAGCAAGAATTAAAATCTTCTTCAGTGAAGGCCTAACAATATCTAACTCAATAGAAACAGCAGTGACTCATCTATCAACTAATAAAGTCTTAGACAAGATAGAAAAAATAGACTGGAGTTCTTTGGGTTGAAATGCCATGCTGAGAGAAATGAATGGAAAACAAATGAGAAGAAGAAGCTGAGAAACAAAGATAAAACTCTAAATATGTTTAAACAAATATTAGAGTAGAAGTGCGCATTCAAATGTTTAACTAGTTAGATAGATCCAGATTTTACAACAAAACCACAATGGAATATGAAAAAGAACTCTGTGACATACTGTTTGGAAACAATCTCATTTACGAGGTAAATGCCTTTTATTATTTATACTAAACATCTAAAATAAGACAAATATCAAAGAACTGCTTTAATAACTAGATCAAGTATTAATAACTTGCTATGTCTTAACATATGAAAAATAGAATTACCATACATGCTATCAGGCTTTAAAAGTTTAATAACACAGTGCTATACTGCTTTTGACTCTGGTATGAATTTCAAGGTAAATGCCTTTTATTATCTATACTAATGCAATATTAAACATATAAAATAAGACACATAGCAAAGAACTGCTTTAATATCTAGAACAAGTAGTACTAACTTGCCGTGTCTTAACATATGAAATATGAAATTACCATACATGCTTTCGGGCTTTAATAGTTTGATAACAATGCTATACTGCTTTTGACTCTAGTGTGAATGGTCTATGAAATATAAGAAGATGTAACTTTAAAAAACAAATCTTTATGATTTGTTCCTTTGTATACTATGTGCTAATAGTTAAAAGAGTGCTATTAATATTAAAAATGTTGTTTGGGACACTTTTCTGTGGTGCAGTGGGTGCTGGTAGTCATTTTAAATGAATTAGAAGAAACTGAAAGTAATAAAAACTGACCTCTAAGCTCATCGCCTATTCTAGAATTGTAAAAGCTTAATTTACAGTTCTCTGCTTTCCCGCCAAAGCCCCGAGCTGATAAACTATGTTTTTAACCCATCTCGAAGTATTGTAATTAAAAAAAAAACTGTTAGAATCCATTAGAATTGTTTTCATATTCATAAACAGCCAAAAACAAAAGTACTTGATTACAGAGAGTGACTAGCACTTGAAGCAAAGCAGTATGGAGCTTAACTTAAACCAAAAGGCTGTTAAAGTGACAGGTATATATTTTCATCAAAATACAAGTGCTTCAAAGCATTATTGTATATGTACATATACATAGCGTATATTCAATAATTCTAAAAGGAAATAAGAGAAATTACCACAAAAAGTACTATAATATATGCAAAGAAAATGACATCATAAACAAGATAGAAGCAACTGATGTAAACAGTTAATGCAAAGTCATATGTATGCATACCTGGACACATAGCTATAAAAGAAAGCGTGACTATTTATAACAACAAAAGTAATAATAATTTAATAGCTAATAAACCGACAAATACATAAATAAATATCTACACTAATTTATTCAGTAATAAGCTGAACCAGATGTAATAAAGAACTAGTATGGTAGGATATAAATGTCATGAAAGTAATATAAGAATCAACATACTTAAGACTGGTAAATAAGAAATGACACTCATATGTGATAAGCATGAACAAGTCTGATGTCACTCCACAGTTAGTAAATTTAGTAATTTAATTATTAACTAAGACATACAACAATACTGATACGTTTAATTTACTAAGAACAGTTCAGATATTATTTATGAAATGCTTAGGATTTTCTTGTGAAAAACAAGGTACAAGAAAAGTTAAAAGTAAGAGATTACATGAATCTGATGAAGCCTTAATAAAGTCATATTAATTGCTGATACTATCTAAAGTATAAAATATCACAAAAATTGCATATAACTTATCTATTAAACAGGAACATTATGAAAACCTATTATATGAATACAAACATACCTAAATCTAAAGATGTAAACAATTCAGCTCAACGGATGAATGTACTATATAAAAGTGTTTATTTTATGCATAGAGATTACATTAGAAGCCAAAATGCTATTATATATTAAAATCTAATATTTATAACAACAATAACAATGTTTTCATTAACCTGACTGGATGTTGAAATAAATGAAGTTTCATAAGGCTCTGTTGTCTTAACAGTAGGAAATATGAACCTATTTGGACTGTGTACACATGGGGTTTGCAACAAATTCTAACAGTCATTAAATCTGGCATAAAGAAACACTAAAAATAAAATGGTCATTTAGAAATATACATATGGGCAAAAGGATATATATTACACAATGGTGACAAATGAAGCAAGAAATGCATTGATAATAAAGTGTCTAAATAAAATAGTGACACGATACAATAGGTACTGTTACACTGAAAACAGATGTTGGTTGAAGGACATTAAATAATACAGTGAGATAAAATATAAGCTGTATATACTAGGACAATGTTGTATTTAAAGTTGGTTACACTGTTTTATCATTAATAGTATTATCATATAACAATCTAGTGTTTAATTGCATATTATACAGTTCAAAAGCTAAAGTTTGACATCACATAAGCAATAAGAATTTGATGCATTTACTTATATTTGTTGTTGGGAAAGCTGAGAGAAGATGTTGAATAGGGATAAGAGGGGTAACTTAAATGGCAAACTTACTCAAGGATGGGATGTTTTCTCCCATGAAGGGAATGATTGGTTGCTTATATTTTGAAAAACCACCTCTTACGCAGACAGTTTGTATCTGTACCTTTTAAATGGATGTCTATGCAATGCATATATAACATATATGAAATGAATGGTAAAAAGTTTTCAGCACACATACAAGGTTATGCACAAACACAAAAACAGGACAATGGTCAAATACAAAGGTATAGTTAGCTCAATTATGAAATGTATTTCTATCAATGTCAATGGCTTAAGTAACAGCTGTAAAAGAGGAAGCTTAGAATGATATCTTAAGCTATGTAAAATGCAACATCTTATACAGCAAGACATTAATAAGATTAATATGCATAATTATACATTACTAGCAAATTCAGAATATAATAAAAAGCAAAGAGGTGTAGAAATATTATGGATAAAGACTACCTTGATGCCCAAGATCATAAATACAGTCAATGATAACTCAAGAATGTTTGGTTTAGAGTCAGTACTAATAAATGGTTTAGCTTATACCCTGGTAAACCATTATTGGATACCAGGACCGTATATCAGGGCAGCCAAAAAACATTTAGAGAACATAATACAACATTCCAAAGGTAATACAATAACTGCAGGAGATTTTAATTGTATAATGAAAGAAGGGGACACAAATGCTAAAAACACACACAAGAAATCTCCACTATCAAAATTACTTACAGAGTTTACTGACTCATATAATTTAATGGACATTAACACATATGCTGAACAAGATTCATTGATATTTACACATTACTTGCATAGACATAACGCCTTTTCCAGAACTGATCGAGTGTATATAATAAAAGATCTTAGCACAAAAATAAGCAAAGTCAAAACAATCACCTACCCCTTGCCAGACCATAATGCAATACCTTTTGAAATAGATTTTAACTTTAAGAGAAAACTTACAATCATAAGAATTCCAGCCTATGTAGCAAACCTTAAAGAGTAAAAACAATATTATACTGCAGAGATGCAGACATTTCTAGATTTAAACCTTACAGATGAGGTAGCAGACATACAAATATTGGGATGTAATGAAAGCATATTTATATGGGAAGGCAGTAGTCTGGTATAAAAACAAACAAAAGCATTGGAATGAAGAACTGGCAGAACTGCAAACTAAAATAGACAGAATGAAATTAGATATTCACAAAGGCAACTTAGCTTCAGAAAAAGAATTAGAAGACCTCAACAAAAATACTTAGAGATATTGAACCATAAAACAATGATTAATCTGGAGAAGGTCAAACTATGCGCTTATTGTATGAATCAAAAAAAATCAAAGGAGAATAGCTAACAGGACAGCAAGAATGATAAAGGCAAATCAAATAAAAGAAATATACAATACAGACAAAAAAGGAAAGTATCAGACTTAGAAGGAATTCTAGAAGCCTTTACAGTGTATTTTAATAAACATAATAGTCAAGAAAATAAAGTAGAATCAAGTGAAGCACTTAGACAATTCCTTAAGGAAAATATAATACTAAGACTATCAGATGAACACAGAAAAATAATAGATAAAGATATAACTATGACAGAAATTAAAGCGCAAATCAAGAAACTAAAATTAAACAAAGCCCCAGGTAATGATAATATGACACCAGAGCTGTTTAAACTACTATCTAAGAATCCATTAAATATATTACTAAGTGTGTTCACATCAGTTAAAGAAGGTAATAAATGCCCTCCTTGGAAATACACTCAAGTATCATCAATTTTGAAACAAGATAAAAAACCTGATGAGTGTACCTCATATAGACCCATAAGTTTATTAAATATAGATTATAAAATATTTATGAAGGTTCATGCAAGCAGGATAAAACAAATATTGTCATTATTGATAGAGAATGATCAAGCAGGATTCATTAAAACACAAATACATATGACGATATAAAGAGAATGTTGTCCCTTTTTGATTTCATAAACAAAACAAAAAAATAAAATGAATGTCATTTGGTTAGATATTAACAGTGCATTTGATTCGATAAATTGGGATTACCTTTGGATTGCACTCATGGAGTATGGATTTTTGAAAAATGTTACCTGACTTATAAGGTCTTTTTATGATAAATCTTTGGTGTACATAAAAATATGATCCTGTTTGTCAGAGCATATTACCATTACAAAAGGTACAAATCAGGAGTGTCCACTTTATCCTTTGTTATTTGCATTAGTAATAGAACCATTAGCAAATTTCATACAGGCAAACCCAAATACTCAAGGAATTCAACTAGATACTGACCTTGAGTTAAAGATTCAACTATTTGCAGATGACATTTTATTGACTTTAAAAGAAGATAATAACACACTAAAAATACTATGGAAAGCAACAAAAAAGTTTAAGAATATTTCCAGGCTATCATTTAATGAAAATAAAACCAATATGTTACTAATAAATATGAACAAAGAAGCATTAAAAAAAAAATAAATAAATATCTGTCTAGAAATGATACAATCAAATACTTAGGAGTTAAAATTACAAATGACGTAAATACAACAGTGCAACTAAACTATAAAGAGATTTTGGATAATATCAAAGAACTTGTATAAAAATGGAATAAGTTATTTTTTTACCATGGAGGAAAGAATATAATTAAAATTATTATATTCCTGAAAATTCTATATTTTTTACAAGCTTGCTTATTGCCTCCATCTAAATCATATTTAAAACAATATGAAGGGTTAATAATGAAATTCTTATGGTACCGTAAAAAACCTAGAGTTGCCCTAGGACATCATGTTGACAAATGGGAAGAACTTACCAGATTTACAAGGATATATACAATTGTCAGCTTTAAAAACAGTTTCTCTATGGTTAAACAAAGAATATACTTCCAAATGGAAACTAGTACATGAAAAAATCTGGTTAAAAAACACTCATGATACAATAAATAAACATATGGAAATAGTACCAAGTAGCTTACTTTGGTTACAGAAGGAATATATGGCAACAGGTTAACATAAAAATATAAATTCTAAATACATTATCAATACCCTAAAGTCTTTTATGCACTTTGTAAACAAAAATCTGGATATAAAAGCAAGATCTTTTTTCATATTCCTAATAGCATATACACAAAATAATATTATAATGCAGGACTCAGTAGCAGTTAAAACACTTACCTCTGGATTTACAAAGCCCTTTATAGCATGCAGGATTAGTTTAAAAGCTATTTATGGCAATATGGCTTACGTGCAATCCAGGAATGAGCTCCCGGGACGTGCATGTGAGCTCTTACACTAATCCTGCACTGACTGAGCTTTTGTATGCAAATTGTTCTCATTTTCAGGTGAAAACCATGCAAATGAGGGTAATCTACAATCCAGAAAGCTGGCAGCTCTCCGTGCAGGATGAGTGCAGTGTGCAGAAATGTACTCGGTTAGTAACCAAGTACATTTCTGCAATCTACAAAACGAAGCTGTGACAGCTCCAAATAAAGGCTGCATATTATTGAGGAAACATGCCAATGGCCAAGTAGAAGGCCATTGGCATTGCAAACTGTTTAAAAAAAAAATAAACAACTTTTATTTTTTTTCCGCCAATCTCGCCTGTTGAAGAATAGGGCAGCGGCATGCAAATGGGATCGGGAGAAAATAATAAAATAAACCTAAAATAAGCATTCTAACTAAAATCAGTATTCTGCCATGCAAGTCAATGGCAGGCAGAAGACATCCTGACTAGTGAGTAATGGTTGCTAAGAGGGTAGGCTCAGTGTGGGACATGTAACTATGCATTAGCAAGCAATCCGATGCAAATGAGGGAAAGGTTAGTGAATCCCAGATTTTCCCAGGGTGTGAAACAGGTCCCAAGAGTGTAAAAGTATAAATAGCTGGGTGCAAGACTAGGATATAGGTGACATCTTGGGGGGGATGTCAGGCATACTGTAAGTGGATTGGAGCCCTGTGGCTCGGGATTGCTCCTAGCTTAGCACAGCTAAGCTAGGGGGTGTGTCTAAACCTGCCTAGCACTCTTTACAAAGTGCAAGCGGGTGTGCTCACCGTGCACCAGGTTTTACAGGAAGAAAAAAGAAGTTAAACTAGGAAATAGCAGCTCTGTACACAAATGAGCGCTTTGTTTGCGCGACGTGCACACAGGCTTAAACAGGGAGGCAATAGGAAGGGAAAACAGCAGTAGGATGGTAATCAAGGATAACTAGCTTAGCTGACAAGTGAAATGTATCAGAATCAGCCAACGAAAGTCAAACACACTCTGGCTAGGCTTATAAATGCCCTAGGGCAGATAGCCTAGTATGAACCTATGAACCTATCACTGTTAGACAGAGGCACAGTATACTAACCTCGAAAAAGGGCATAGCAAAATTAATTTAAAATGGGTGGTGAAAGCCAAACACACTCTGGCTGGGCTTATAAATGCCCTAGGGCAGATAGCCTAGTATGAACCTATGAACCTATGAACCAATTACACAGGCAGCAGACCAGCCCAGCCCAGCACACCACTATAAACTATGCAAACACCTTTCCCCCTTGGTTTTCCCAAAAACTTTATACCACCGGTGTGTACAGATGGGGAAATTTTACAAAACAAAAGCAAGAGAAAAAAATGTTAGGGGCTACTTTTGCTATCATAAACTAGCCTGTGCAAAAGGTGGAGGGTGGTGAGGATGTGAATGCTGCTGAGCAACCCACAGTGAGGAGATGGAGAAGAGTGTACAGACCCAAAGTAACCTACCAAGGGCTACATGAGCTGGAGATAGTGGAGCACTATTGGGTGGACAGGGACCTCCTACAGTAAATTGCTGAGCTGTGCTGGCCCACCTCACACACAGAACTAACAGAGGAGAACCCATCCCATTGGATACCAAGGTATGTGTAGGCCTAAGAATACAAGCTACAGGTACCTTCCAAAGGCCAACTGGGGATATGATGGGGATTTCACAGGCATCAGCATCCAGGGTACTCCACCAGTTCTTGGATGCCATCTCAGCACATGTCGGTAAGCATGTATATTTCCCCATCACCCGTGAGGCTTTGGCCAGCAATATGCATCTCTTCCACCAAATAGCAGAATACCTGAGGTATGGGTTCAATAGACTGCATGCACATATGCATTAAAGCACCACCAGGTGAGCAGGGTAGGGTCTACATCAACAGCAACAGCTTCCCCTCCAACTGCCAGGTTGTGTGCAATGCCCAGGGTATAATAATGAATGTGTGTGCTGGCTGCTGTGGAAGCTACCACGATTCCCACATCTGGCATCTGACACAGCTGTATCAGACATTTGCCAATGGAGACATCCCACACGGTCACCTAGTGGGGGATGCTGGATTTGCACTGGAGCCATGGATGATGACACCCATTAGAAATGCACACACACCCAAACAAGAACTCCATAATGAGGCACACGCGCAAACACGAATCATAATACTGCATGTGTTTGGGATGCTCAAGTCACGGTTCCAGTGTCTGGAAACATCCGGTGGAGCCTTGCAGTACTCACCAACTACATGTACCCAAATTGTCCTTGTATGTGCCATGCTACACAATATGATCCTGCGGAAACAGCTGCAGCAGAAACAGCATGTGGCAGGGCCACACAGCCCCCCACCAGTGCCAAGGCCTGCACAGGCATCAGAGTGACTCGGAGGAGGAATAATCTCAGCCTGACCCAGTAGGCAGAAGGAGGCATATCCAGTATTGCCTGGCCTTGGCAAAGAGGCAACGCACAGCACATGCACTGACACAGTAGGGACCCAGGGAATGACACCTCTCTCCAACTCGCACATACAGTAAAAGGTATGCCAAACACGACACTACCTGTGCTCAGCCATATATAGGGAGTGTACTATGTGCATCCAACATAGGCAGCCCTGCAGCACCACCCTCAAGACTGGGACACCAACAAGGTAAGAGACCCACACATGCCAGTTGGGGGGGCTCATACCCTACAACAGTCACAGCCAGCAGGATAGGTGTAGACAAATACAAACAAATGCTGTACTATGGCCTCTGAATGAGCACCATGGTTAACCCCTACCCCTGGCCTACACAGACAGACTACATCAGGCCAGCCAGTTGTATGTAAGTTTTGAAGGCTAGGAAGTCAGAAACTAATATGTAAGTAGTTAAAGCTAAGATCTGTAGTACACTGGTATGCCTCTAGCCAGCACAATAAGTAAGACTACAGACTGAAATGGTGTACCCGACATACCAGTACAGTCCTAACAAATGTGTAAAAGTGACACAAACGGTACCGCTCAGAAGATGAATCTTCTTACTTTAATAACAAAAATAACTTTAAGTGCTTTTCGTTTGCACCAAAGCAAACTTCTTCAGAAGTACAGAGAAAGGAATTCTGGTGGCATTTATTGTTTAAAGTGGAAGTGACGTATTGAAACATATATCTCATTACAGTTAAAACCCACGTTACTACTTAAAACAGTACACACATATATATATATATATATATATATATATATATATATATATATATTTTTTTTTTTTTAAATGTACAACGGCTATTTTAATTTTAAAACAGTTGGTATAAGCTGCTATTGAAGTTATATTGGATGCTACTCTACATTTGATGCACCAGTATTTGTCAGATTTAACAGGCTATCAGAAGGAACAATTGAGGACTAAATTGAAAAAAAATATATGCATGAATGTATATAAATAAAATAAATATAAAAACTAATCAACAAAAATAAGTAGGCTGTGTGGATAAACCAGTGCTCTCACAATAAAGAGCAATATGTAAAAAATATATGTAAAGAGCACTGAGCCACGGCTAGATAAAATACTAATTTAATCAAATAGAAACAATGGTGAGCACTTTCGCAGTCAAGCTGCTTTCTCAGACAGTTTAAACTAATCAATTCAAACATTTAATACACTCTCCACCTAATGACATCACATCAATTCAACATTTAAAGATACAACAAAAAGATATATATATATATATATATATATATATATATATATATATATATATATATATATATATATATAAATACAAAAAGACCAACATCTCATGAACAGTCTCTATCTGACCATAAAAATGATAAATACATATTCATAAAATTCATGCATTCATTCATAAAAATATATATTCATAAAAATACTTTCATAAAAAATTCATAAAAATAATACAACATCATCAGATCTATGTAAAGATCTGTTGGCTAATATGGGTTGAATGGATAACTTATCATTGAGTCCTTTACCCATATTCACCCTCATTCTAATAATCCATTTGAGCTCACTATTTTCAACCCTAATCCTAACAGGACCCTGTCTAGCATTAAATGGTATCATCTCTATGACCATAAATCTGAACTTATGTTCAGTACCCACAGTCATGACATGTCGTGCCAGTGTATTGGTATCAGCATGTCTAGATATATCATAGAGGTGTTCCCTAATCCGATCCCATAACCTGCGTGTAGTCATGCCTATATAGAATGAAAAACAAACTATGCAATAACCTAGATATACCAAATTAGTAGAATTGCAGTCTACCCTCAAATGAAAACTCAATTGTTTCCCTGTGTCTGGATGATGGAATCCCCCTGAAATATCAATAAATCAACTGTAATTACATTCTTTACATGGTAAGGTACCATAACCAGACCCTAGAGTCTGGGTACTTTCGCCTTGGCTCAATTTAGGGCCACAGAGGATTCTTTTGAGAGATTTCTTATTTTTGAAAGCATAGTGTGGAACATCACCAACCATTTGCCTTATTCTCTCATCTGCACAGAGAACATTCCAATTCTTGGAAAACACATTTTTCAACAAATTAATGTTGCTGGAATAAGTCACTAGAACTCTCATGCACTCATTCCTAGGATTAACTTCAGTGGCTGCCCTTTTTATCCCAGAAAAGTATGGTCTACCTAGACTTGCTCTCATACTGTGTGTCTGTGCAATGGTCATAGTAACTTCTTCCTTAGAATAACCTCCCTCAAGGAAGGATTTACCAAGATTTGCAAGTGCTCCATCAAAGCTCTCATCATTAGCTGTTAACCTTGACAGTCTCAGTGCTTGCCTTTTCATTACGTTCTTAAAAATATGCTGGGGATCCATACTACTACGTTCTAGACAGGTGTTCCTATAACACTCCTTCCTGTATATTTCTGTGATAAAATCTCCTTGCACAGACCTACGAACACATACATCTAGAAACTCAATTGATGTAAGGGAAGTATTGGCTATAAACTTCAAGAACACAGTGGTATTGTTGATAAATTCCACAAACTGAGTGAAACTGGACATATCCCCCTCCCAAAGAAGGAAGAGGTCATCCACAAATCTGCGAAAGAATGTTATAGAAAAACCCATGTCTTCCTTCATCACAAACTCCTTTTCCCAGGTAGCCATAACCAAGCTGGCATAGTTATTGGCACAAGATGTGCCCGCAGCCACTCCAGCTCATTGCCTAAAACGTTTATCCTCAAAAAGGAACAAATTATTCTCCAAAACCATTTCTAACAGGAAACAGTTTTACTTGCATCATACGTACCATCATCAATGAAATGTTGTTTAAGCATATCTATCCCTTGACAGTTGGGAATAACTGTAAACAATGATTGCACATCTAAGGTTGCCATAATGCAGGTATCAGAGGGTAATTTATTGTCAACAGCATCATAGAGATCCTCTAAAAACTGTTTAGTGTCCCTTAGAATATATTTGTTCTTTGAGATTATTGGTTTAAGTTGTTGCTCAATATAGAGTGATAAGGGCTCTGTAGCCTATCCTCCCCTGCCACTATTGGCCTCATAGGTGGTTTAGTATGATGTTTATGGATTTTAGGAAGGCCCTGAATTATAGGTATAAGGGGTTCCTTTACCATGAAATACTTAAAAAGTGCCTGATCGATATTATGGCATTGCAGACATTCAAAGAATCCATTTTGAATAGAAGTAATACAACTCTCGACATCCCTATGTGTAATGTTTTCATATGCTGTAAGGTCATTTAACATGTCTAACATGACCATCCTATACCAAGAATGGTCCATGACTATTAACGGACCTCCCTTATCGGCTGGTCTAATAGAAATAGTTGCATCTTGTCATAAATTATCCAGCGCTTGCTTTTCATAAACATTCAGATTGCAAAAACATTTGGTTTTAATATTGTTATCATAGATTTTATAAATATCCTTCAAGCATATTTTTTCAAATGTTTCAACAACACCATTAATCATAGGAACATAACTACTAGGTCTTTTAAAATTATTAACAGAACCAACAGTGTCCTGTACTTCCCCACCATATAACAGCTTCAACATAATATTACGTGTGAAAGTTTTCAATTCAATAACATTATCAGTCAGGGACATTCTGTCCGATGGTATGAAAGTCATACCTTTCTGAAGTACAGCTAACTCCAATGCTGAAAACGTCCATTTAGATATATTCCAAATCAACATTCGTGATTGCTCTGCCACATCCTCTTCAATGTTTGTGTGTTGTTGTTCTCCATAAGCGCCTTCCGCTTCATCCGTCCATGGCTCTGCGACCTCTGCCAAAAATGGTTGGACCTGATTGGGAAGAGTAAACTAAAAGAATGTGCCCCATCAGCCACATTAGACATGGAAACACCAGCAGTTGATCCATCTGTTGCCATTACTCCCCCTTCCTTCCTTCACGTGACACTCTGGATAGGAGTGACAACAGGAGAGTTGGACGACATCACAGCAGGGAGGGGCATGGTGCTACGTATGCCTGCATTATTTTTCTGTTACTTGCGATGTCTGTACAGCATTTAAGGTAGAACCATTGTTCTCCTTCATCAAATCCATGGAAAGTGGAGTATTATGTGAATGGCCATTGGAGCTATTGGTCTTATTGTCATTATATTCCCTAGGCCAAGAGAAGACACGACCATTGGAAAAATCAGAGAAATCCTTCTGCAGTTTCTTCTTCTTATAGACAAGTAGTTGAGATTCAGAGATAGCAATACTGTCTATCAGCTGGTCCATCTTAACATCAACCACCATGGGCGGGTACTTTTTATATAGATCAGTCTGCATTTTAGTAATGTTAGTACACAGAACATCTTCCGCTGGTTTAAAATAATCAATGAGGAGATGCATATATTGAAAACTTGTATTCATATTAATATGCTGCCATTTCAATAATAAATCTTTGTAAGTATTCCCATACGAGGGCATATTTAATACCCAAAGGCCATGTGGTACAATTTTGAGGCTTAAACAAGCCACCAAGTGAAATTTTGCATTTGCAGGCATTTCAATTTCCATACATCATTTTCTAACTTCAAAAAGTCCCTTTTAAATGTTGTAACATCATAGTCACAAGTCATGTCCACCTGTGGATCCATTATTTTGGGCTGAAAGCTCAAAAACGGATTCTCTCTGTATTCAATCTGAGGAATAATGTCCCTTCTCCCTGTTCCATGGGAGCTGCTCATGAGAGGTGTAGAATCCAACTCAGTCACATCCACTATGCCTTCAGCCATGTTCCAACACAGTCAGCCAAATCCAAATATAATCAACAAAAATAAGTAGACTGTGTGGATAAACCAGTGCTCTCACAACAAAGAGAAATATGTAAAAAATATATGTAAAGAGCACTGAGCCACGGCTAGATAAAATACTAATTTAATCAAATAGAAACAATGGTGAGCACTTTCGCAGTCAAGCTGCTTCCTCAGACAGTTTAAACTAATCAATTCAAACATTTAAATACACTCTCCACATAATAACATAAATTCAACATTTAAAGATACAACATCAAAAATGTATACATCAAAAAGATATATATATATATATATATATATATATATATATATATATATATATATATATATATATATATATATACAAAAAGACTAACTCATGAACAGTCTCTATCTGACCATAAAAATGATAAATACATATTCATAAAATTCATGCATTCATTCATAAAATATATATTCATAAAAATACTTTCATAAAAATTTCATAAAAATAATACAACATCCTCTCATCTATGTAAAGGTCTGCTGGCTAATATGGGTTGAATGGATAACTTATCATTGAGTCCTTTACCCATATTCGCCCTCATTCTAATAATCCATTTGAGCTCACTATTTTCAACCCTATTCCTAACAGGACCCTGTCTAGCATTAAATGGTACCATCTCTATAACTATAAATCTGAACTCATGTTCTGTACCCACAGTCATGACATGTCGTGCCAGTGCATTGGTATCAGCATGTCTAAATATATCATAGAGGTAACTGTCCAAACAAAAAGTTGTAATTAAATTCAAATTAATATAGATTCTAATAAGGTAGAATCTCGTTTGAATTTAATTACAACTTTTTGTTTGGACAGTTACTTGTTGACTGAGATCTTAAAGAAGAACTGGAACCTATTTAGAGTTACTCCACTGTTGTTAGAGAAGATTGGTGAATTCCCTAATATAACTTTTAGGAGAAGGAAAAACCTTAAGAACTTATTGGAGCAACAATATAGAATTACCCCAAGAATTACAGGTATGTTCTGATGTGAGTCCTGTAGTTTTTGTCAGTATATGGAAGTTGCAAACTCCTTCACAATAAACCAAGTTCAGTACAGGGTAAATTTTAAATTTAATTGCCAGTCCAAGAATGTCGTGTATTTGACTAGATGTAAATTCTGCCCAGCATATTTTATTGGTAAAATGGAGTGGAGGCTCCGCGACAGAGTTTATGAACATCAATATGCAATTTTTAAGGCAAAACTAGAAAATGCCTTAGCTAAGCATATTCATTTATGCCAAGACCATAAATGTACATATATGGCTATTGACCAAGTATCTCAAACACTTTGGAGTGGACCGGTTCCCCTCCATTTGGAAGAACTTGCACTTGCCTGGCAAGTTAGATTAAATGCCTATAAATTTCCAGGACTCAATGACATGTGTTTGATTAGTTGTATACTCAAATGCAAGAATTTAAGAAGATGAGAAAGACGAAGGTTCAATTAAGACTACAAAATTAATAATTTATTTAATAAATTAATTATTTAGTTTTTATATTTATTTTATTTATATACATTCATGCATATATATTTTTTCAATTTAGTCCTCAATTGTTCCTTCTGATAGCCTGTTAAATCTGACAAATACTGGTGCATCAAATGTAGAGTAACATCCAGTATAACTTTAATAGCAGCTTATACCAACTGTTTAAAGTTAAAATAGTCGTAGTGCATTTTTAAGTATATATGTTTTGATTTACAAGTTTAAATGTTATATTAGTTTAAATGTATACATATACATGTACTCTTTTAAGTAGTAATGTGGGTTTTAACTGTAATGAGATGTATGTTTCAATATGTCACTTCCACTTTAAACTAGAAATGTCACGAGAATTGCTTTCTCTGTACTTCTGAAGAAGTTTGATTTGGTGCAAACGAAAAGTGCTTAAAGTTATTTTTTTCATTAAAGTAAGAAGATACATCTTCTGAGCGGTACCGTTTGTTCCTTTTTTGCTAGTTTTATTTGTTTCCCGAATTTCCAAAATGTGTAAAAGTGTAAGGTATTCCCCACCATCCTATGTACACTTATAGTAAAAGTCAGGTGTGCCCCCCCCACCCTGTGTAGAAATGTAGGAAGTCAGGTGTCGCCCCCTCCCCGCCATGCAGAAATCTAGCAACAATAAATGCCAAATGACCGAAGTAGATACAGCATGCTACCTGTCGGTGTACAACACAAAGGTCAGCACTGCAGTAGAAAGTACCTAGACTTGATCCACACATGCAATATAGATGGCCATACTGTGCATGCTCACACACTTAGAGGAATGAAGGCAATATCAGTCAACAACATACTGAAAGTCCATACTGGGCATGCTCACACACGTAAACACATGAAGGCCATGTCAGCAAATACCAGTGGACCAGACATATCTGGCAGTTGCAGTTTTTAGTGCAGACAAATGTCAGTATGCACCACTCCTGCCTAGGAATACAGACATATATGTAAGGACAACACACAATAATAAGCCAAAGGTAGACGGACATGGATGTGTTGAAGAGGGTGACCATGACAAGGAGCCATCTGGGCCTGTCCCACCCAGCACACAGCCAAATGGCCCCAAACACATGAGGTGCAGGTGTCACTCAATGCAGATAATAGCCACCAGTATCTGTCAGCATGATGGCGTGTTGCACGTGCCAGCTGTGCAACATGACTGTACAAGGAAGTAGTCACCTAGTAGCTGTATACACGTACCTGTGGCATATGACTCCATGTGTGCCCGCATGCGGCATGTCAACCCCTACATGAATGGGTTATGGCCCATGCACACACTGCCCTCCCCATAGCAGTATCATGACAAGCCTGTTGAGGTCATCCAATTTGAAATACACCTTTGGGAGAGCTGTAGCTCAGTCATCCCCATGGCGCGTCCCATAACTGTGTACTGCTGTACTAATAAACTAGTTAGGTAGTAGTCCTAACCCCAGACTTGGCAACTGTGTGAGTGTGTGTTTGTGTGCATGTCTCTCAGTCTCTGACAGTGTAGAGAGAAATGCTTTGTAGGCTACTCACACTCCGTACGGTTCATATACACAACTTTGGCAAGGCTGCTGATGTCACTCACCTAGAAATACACCTCTGGGGAAATCATAGCCCAGTAAACTATGAAGCGCATTCTGAAACTGCGTACTGCTGTAGAGTGATAAAGTAGTTAGGTAGGTGTTCTAACCCCAGACCTGGCAACTGTGTGTGTGTGTGTGTGTGTGTGTGTGTGTGTGTGTGTGTGTGTGTGTGTGTGTGTGTGTGTCTGACTGAGTAGAGAGCAATGCTTTTTAGCCCACCACACCCTGTACAATATGCAAGGCTGCTGATTTCACTCACCTAGAAATACTCCTCTGGGGAAATCATAGCCCAGTAATCTCTGTAGCACGTCCTGTAACTGTGTATTGCTGTAATGTGATTTTGAACTGTGGTAGGGTTCCATCTCCACCCATGGCAGTGCTGGATGTTTTGTGTGTGTTCCAATGTCTGTGTTTGGAGGAATGCATCACATGTTACTCACTCACAGTACATTTCAAATACCATACTTTGGCAATCCTGCTGACGTCATTCAGCATGAAATACAACTTTGTTTCACAAGGTCTGTAGTAATCTCTGTGGTGCAACCTATAACTGCTCCATGCTGAAGTGTGGTATAGGCCTTGGTCAGGGGTTCAATTCTCACACATGTCAGTTGCGGATGTTTTGTGTGTGTCCCACTGTCTGAGTAGGGAGCAAAGCATTTTAGGCTAGTCACTCACAGTAGAGTTGAAATGGCCCTCTTGGGTAATCCTGCTGTTGTCATTCAGTGTGAAATACACCTTTGGAGAATAAGTACTTCAGTAATGTCCATGGTGCATGCTATAACTGCATAGTGCTGTAGTGTAATAAACTAGTTAGGTAGGGGTTCAATTCCCAGACATGACAGGTGTGTGGGTCTGTGTGTGTTTGTAACTGGGATTCTGTGTAGAAGTGGGTGACACCTGTGGAGGGGTTTTTGCTTATTTCTTTTATGGTGGCCGTACTATATATCACAATAGAAACCATACAGGGATAACAGATGTAAATTAGCCAAGAGGCTGGGATGCAAAACCATACCCATACATGTGACATCAAGGCCAGCCACATGTTTGGCTGTGGGGGGGATGCCTATTCATACAAAATGTATAGTGTGTGGGACCTCTCAACCCCATTAATGGTGCATGTGGACATATGTGTATTTGTTAATCTGCCATTGCTATCTACAGATGTATGGCCATATATACCTATATAGATTTATATACCTGTTTATATATATATATATATATATATATATATATATATATATATATATATATATATATATAAATAAAACCATGTCCGTATACACCTACGTAGATATATATCTGTATATACATATGTAACATGCTTGTGTATATGTAGACATATAGGTGTAGACACATATATGTGTCGATATAGGCACATGCATGTATATATGTGCATATATATTGATATATATGCATATATCTATCTATCTATATATATATATATATATATATATATATATATATATATATATATATATGTGTATCTAGATATGTTGTATCTGTTTAGATATTAATATAGGTACACACACATACATCTAGATGTTGGTATACATTCTCTGTACTGTTGCATGACTGGACTGGATGATATGTTTCTGAAAGCATCAAATCTCTTTGTATCTGTCATGGCTTAGTGGGAAATTACTTTGTCTGTGGTGTGCAGGGTCCATGATATGAGCCTTGCTAGAGCTATTTATTTTGTTGCTGGGCAGAACACGGCCCGTAGGATACACAGTAATTAAAGCACTTTAAAGCAGTTGTAAGCACGTGCAGGTTTGCACAGAGCTAAGCAATGCCTACAGAGGTTAAGCAATTCAGCAGCTAACTCAGTGGGCACCAGGCCTGATGCGAGGCTATGATTACACATGACAGTTAGGTGAGTTGCCTTTCCATTTTGTAGTTCATGTAGTGCACAGCCCAGGATGTCATCTGGTCCCATGCAGGCTGTATTCTTAACTGTGGGTAGTGCGTTTTCTGCCTGTGTGGCCATGATTACTGGGCAATGGAACCCTTTTCATATTGACATGGGCACTTTTGGGGGTGAAAGGGGGTGAATGTGGCACTAAATCAATTTGCCAGGATATTGGCTCATTTCATGGGAGCAGTCTATGTAATGCCATTCTGTTACAGCTCAGAGCACTTCTGAGCATTGCCAGTTAGAATTCGGACATGACTATAGAATGCCGTGTGGTTGTCTGTGGAATCTGTGTCAATTATAGTTACATAACCAGTTTTGGAGGATTCCATGAGGGATTTCAATGTCTTACTGGGGCTGGTAAGGGAGTCGTTTGCATCCTTGGATTACTCTTTTTTCTTCAATAGTGTCTACCATCTGTTATATACTCTGTAAATGGCAGGAGACCATCAGACTGGCTTGATTATTTGGGTGGTGAGCATCATGGTTCTATGTGGGATGTCAGGAATCATGCACAAGTGGCTGTGCTCATACAGTGCCTTAGTCCAGGATTCATCAGTTGAACTGTCATCTCCTGTCTCCATGGGTGTCACAAACATTGTCACTTCTGCCTTGAGTAACATGAAGTTGGCCTTGGAGAGGTCTTTTATGGACAACTGTATATACATTCCTTTCACATGTTCAGTTTGATTAGCCTATGGTGGGATTACTTTGGTGGAGCCGCAGTACCATGTACTGTTGTGATGGCTTAGTGATTAGTTACTGTGACTATAGTGTACAGGGTCCTGGGTTCATGACCTGCAAAGCCAGGTTATTTTTGTTCTGGCCAGAACAGTGGTTAATGCATACAGACTAATTAGGATAATTTAGGTCAGTCACACTCAATACAATTAAATTGCCCTACTCTGGCAATCCTGCTGATGTCAATCACTGTGAAGTACACCTTTGGTGAAGGAGTTCTCCAGCAGTCTCTGTGGTGCATTCTATAACAGCATAATGCTGTAGTGTGATCTAGAACTCTGGTAGGGGTTCTATTTTTACACATGGGAGTTGTGGATGCTTTTGTGTCTGTACCTATGTCTGTGTAGAGAGCAATGCATGTTTGGCTAGTCACATTCACTGCAATTCATTCGCCCTACTTTAGCAGTCCTGCTGATGTCACTCACTGTGAAATAAATCTTTGGGGAAAGAATACTCCACTAATCTCTGTGGCTTGTTCTATAATGGCATAATGCTGTAGTGTAATAACTAGATAGGTAGGGGTTCTAATCCCAAAAATGGCAGGTGTGTGTGTCATAATGTGTTGATGTTTGTCATTTGTGTCCTGTGTGGATGTGGTTATGAGTGTGTAAGAACTGGACCCAATGGCGAGTGTGTTTTTAAATGTTCTTATATGGTGCCTCTAGCATAATTCACAATATCCACCGTGCGGGGATAACAGATGTGATATCAGTACATAGTCAGTCACGGGTTCGATACCCTGGACTGATAGATGTGTGACACAAACATGCTTACCTTTCATGCTCCCAACCCACCCTGACTTATCTTTGCCTCTGTCTGCCTCTCTCACTCCCTCTATGGTGGATGTGGAGACTTACACCTGCTTTGCTTAGGTAGTGGCATGTGTATTGTCAGTGATGCTCATGATCAGCTGATGGCCTCTGCACAGATAATAGCCCTCCTCTGGCTGATTGCATGTGGAACAGCTGTGGTAACATGCTCATAGCCAATTGCATGGAAACACATTCCAGTATCTAGGAACATCATGTTGGTGTTGGGCATTTTCATTCACTGTGAGCAGGAACTAGATCTGTTGTTTGGCAAACAGCATCACAGATGGATTGGGGATTTACCTCCGACAACATTACATTGTGGAAAGAGGCCAACACACAGGAGAGGGATGTGCCTGTCCTGATTACAGACTGTAAGTGCTGCTATACTGCAGTTGGGGTAATATTGGTTAACAGGGTGTGTGTGGATATGGCTGTCCTACATGTTTTAGTACTTGTCATGTTGGTGCTATGTTTATGTGGAATCCCCATCTGTAGGGTCATCTGCAGACTGGGCAGTGTGTGGTGCCTTCTGTTCCTTGTGTTACCCACAGATCACCTATCTCTCAACTGCAGAAAGTAATGTGAGGATTGCAGTCAGTAGATGGTGACAGCCGGGAGAGGTACTGACGTTATATCCCTCATAGGACATATGTTGCATCACACCCTGTTACGACAGGAAATGTATGAGGTCATCACAGCGACTTGTCAATATTGGCCCTGTGTTTGTGCCTTCAGCCACAACCCTGTCAACCTTTGTACATATGTCAGCAGTAGGGGGTGCATATGTTCTGTACACCATATTCATTGACAGCATAGCTGATAGCAAGCCAGTGAGATATCAGACTGCTACACATGTTATGTATAGTAGGGATTATATTTGAGGACATAGCCTGGGCATTCTGTGGTTGTGTGTACAGTACTGAGGTATGTGTATGTCTGGTAATTGTTGACAGTGTGTGTATAGTGGATATGTACCCTGGCCTTTGCAGAGACTGTGGTAGATGTCATTGTTCTTGGTCCTGTTCTATCTGATGTTACATGCTGCTCCACTGTATGTCACCCTATCAGCTTACATGCTTGTAGGTGCGAATGCACACATGTCCCAAACCACAGACAACCATCAGACCACACTGTGTAGCGGCCCAGTATATGTACGGTTGTTGTGTGAGTGGCTCATATAAGGATGTATCAGATAGTCCATATACTGTAATAATACGCTAGCTTACCATATGTGGCTGTGGCTGTGTTCACATTGGTTGGGGTTATGCACTTTCACACAGTGTCTGTTACCCTGTGATGCGACATGCCTATCTATGCAGGTACATGTGTATTCCCACATAGGAGATGTAGCCCAGTGTTGAGTCAGTCTGCCAGTAGCCTGCACTGTGCTTTGTTACATGTCTAGCAGCTTACTGTACTTATCCAGTGAGATGTCATGTCCAGATACTTGCCAGATGTACTACTGCCTGGCCACCATAACAGTCATATATGTCAGACAACGCAGTCGGATGCTGTTCAGATGTATGTCAGTAACTAGTGGATAGTATGTGGCCATGGAACCTGTACACCAGCGGTTATTAAGTGTCAGGACAAACAGGGGTGTATGAATGCATAACTTATGGGGGCAAATGTATACCAGTATGTAGGTGTTATAACCATTTACATGGCTGTTAGCATCCACATTGACAGGCTTGGTCCAAATGTCTTGCAAGAAGGGGTTCTGTGTATACCCCTGGACTGATGCGAGTGTCAGACTGTCCACATATATTGGCCACATCGCAGCTGTAGTCCACAGGGGTGTTACAGTGCTAGCAGTGGTACTGTACTATGACGACCTTAGGATGTCTGTAAGTAGCCAATGGCACACATATTAAAAGCAGATGTGGCCTCCCACACACACTATTTCTGTGAAGACAATCCTATTTACAGTAGCAATAGTCTACAAATATACCTGCACTACATACGTGACATCCCCTTGCACTGAGAGGTTGGGACTATTGGAGCTGAGGTAGTGCTCCACTCCATGTGCAGAACATATGGTGAACATATATGTATATATAAGTATGCATGTATCCATATAAATATGTACACATATACATATCTTGCTTACTGTATGACAACAGTTTTACACATATGTGCCTGCGTTCCAGCCTCTGTCCTCCACCTACATACCGGGCTTTGCACATATGACATACTGTCAGGGGTTGTATGCAGTGCACAGTGTGTATGTCATGCTGTCATTCCTGCCATCACTCCACTGCTGTTGTGTCCCCCCACACATACTGGGGGGTTGGGGCCATATATGTGTGGGTTTCACCTACACAATACATGTGTGCTCTAATGCACTCCAGAGGCCAGTGTATGTAACAGTGGTATATTGCGCAGTATTAGTGAGTGTAGGTGGAGTGCACCATGACTAACCTAGGCTGTGACAACATGTGTGGGTATCTGGGATAAGCTGCCTTAAGGTATCTGGATGTACTTTACCATACAATCCACCTTGGGTAAATGCAGGCCTACTGCCTCTTGCCATATGGGATGCTCTGTTTGTCAGTGTGATTGTGATGGTGTCAGGTATGCCTTGTTATGTAAAAGATACATCCCATTGTGTCAACTTGGGTCTGTACCCCCTAGAGATTGTGTACAGAGTGTAGATAGAGGCTGCTGACCTATACATCTGTATTACGTACTGTTGGTTGGCTGGTATGCTGTGGCCCAGTCTGTCATTACTGATGTACTACTTGAAGGCCTCAGCCTGGACAGCAGCATATGTCAACCTTTCCAGACTTCTGTCTTAGTATAACTGTTTCACAGTTACATTACACTGTTCATATGGATGTCAGTGTCTAAACAGCTATATGGCATGGCATATACAACTGTCATAGTACACAAATAAAGCTTTCACATTCATTTATGCACACCTGTGTGTGGTATTATACCCTTTGATATCTCTGTGGGTATATGTTGCAGGCTATGAATGTCATTCATATGGGTGGCTCATACAGTTTCCAGTTGGTAAGGTGGTGACTGTAGGAATACTGGTTGCTCCATATTATGTGCATGTACTGCATATGTATATTACTGTACAAATCTCTGTGTGTGTATGTGTAGTGATTTATATATCTATATATATGTATATATACATATGTATATATATATATATATATATATATATATATATATATATATATATATATATATAAGTTCATAGGTAGGTACTAGGCTATCGGCCCTGGGGCCTATACAAGCCCAGCCAAAATGGTTCCCTGGCTTTTGCCACCCAAGAAAATTATTTTCCTGTGCCACTGTCGAGTATAGACACAGAGGTGATTCCCGGGGTGAATTTCCTATTTCCCATCCAATCATCAAGATTTTTGTTGAAGAGTGCTAATGAGGAGCTTTGTTTGATATAGATAGGTAGTTTATTCCAGAGTATGGGAAGTCTCTGGGACAGGAATCTATCCCTCCGGCATGTTCTGTTTAATGTGGTGACAAGGTTTAGGTCGGAGGAACTGGGATTTCTTTAAGTGGGGCATGTTCAACAGCTCTCGGTTTGACATAGCTTTGTATGCTAGGCAGAGAACACCTCTGAGTAGGCGATATGCAACGGAGTAAAGCTGGAGTTTTTTGAGACGGTCTGCGTAGGGCATCTGTTTGAGGCTGGTAATCTTCTTTGTGAGGTATTTCTGCGGCTTTTCCAGTTGTTGTAGATGTCCTGTGAGGTAAATACCAAAAGGGGCATTGTACTCTATAATGGGTATAATGAGTGATGAGTAGAGGGGAACAATGACCTCTTTTTTTCTGGATGAGAAACCTTTTGTGATGAGGTGTGCCAGTAGAAGGATTTCCTGACTACTGTGGCAATGTGATTATCAAAGGAGAGACTACTGTCCACCTGTGCTCCAAGGTCTCTTATCACACTTTCAGTGTTAAGTATATCACCGCCTATGTTGTAGTTCATGGGTACAGAGTTTTTACCAAAGGGGATGACAATGCACATTTTGGCATTGAGCTTGAGGCCATGGCTTTGACACCAGGCATCTGTCTCAGTGAGGCCCTTTTGTAGGATGTCCACATCATTAGGAGTTTCGATTATGGCTCCTAGTTTGCAGTCATCTGCAAACTTCATTAGCCAAAGAACTTCTGTGTTAGCCTGTACTTCAGAGAAGTAGATACCAAACAGGAGAGGACCCAGGACTGAACCCTGTGGTACTCCACTTGTCACTGGTCTGAAATCAGATTTGGAGTCTGCTGCTTTCACAGTGTGGGTTCTGTCAGTGAGCCAGTTGGCAACCCATCTTGTCCTCATGCAATGGTAATAGGGTTGAGAGGCCCCACTCAATACCTGTATATGCATATATGTGTCTGTGTATATGTAACCTAGGGATGGCCATGTCGTATCTGGTCCTGGTTATGGGATCTGCAACATTTGGTACTGTATTACAGGGGGGTTTGTGCTTGGCTGGGGGGTATACCTATTCGTACCAGATGTATATTGAGTGGGGCCTCTCAACCCCATTACCTTTGCATAAGGATATATATATTTTATTTCCCCATTGTTATCTACAGATGTATGTCTGTATATACCTATATATGTATTTATATACTATATATATATATATAAAACCTGACGTATATATTTAGAAATGTAGATGTGGACATATATATCTATCGATGTAGGCATTTACATGTTTATATGTTCATAATAATATATATAAATATATATATATATATATATATATATATATATATATATATATATATATATATATATATATATATATGGATCACCTTCATTTTGTTGACAGTTCATTTCAAGTGAGGAGGCCCAATTCAGTGAAACTTCATTTCACTGACACTTCATTTCACTGACACTCATTTCATCTAAAGTATATATGGCATATTCCCCACTGTAGAGCGACCCTGGAGTTAGAATATATATCATAAACGTTTTACAGTATACAGATGCATTCTTACAAGCTCAATGAATAACTATTACCAAAAAAACATTATAGAACCCTAGTATGTGGGGGGGCTTTGACTCCCACACCCCCCATTGTGGGGGGATGTGCCCCCCACACTCCCCCTTACTATATATTCTAACTCCAGGATCGCTCTACAGTGGGGAATAGGACATATATCATTTTCAACTAAATGAGTATCGGTGAAATGAAGTGTCAGCAAAATGAAGTTTCTGCAAATTGGGCCTGCTGACTTGGTTGTCAGTGAAATGAACTGTCAACATATATATATATATATATATATATATATATATATATATATATATATATATATATATATATATACGTATATGAATATGTTGTACCTGTTTAGACATTATCATATTTACTGACACACATACATCTAAATGTTGCAATACATTCTCTGTACTGTTGAATGACTGGGCTGGATGAAATGTTTGTGAATACATCAAGGATATGTATAACTGAGATGGCTTAGTGGTAAATCACTTTGTCTATGGTGTGCATTGATCCTGGGCTTGATACTAGCAGAGGCTGCTTATTTTGTTGTTGGGCAGAACATGGGCCATTGGATACAGAGTGATTAAGGCACTTTAAAACAGTTGTGAGTGTGCTTGCGCTGGTTTGCACGGGAGTAAGCACTATTAAGTGGCAATAAGCGGGTTTCAGCCAGTTTGCGTGGAGGTGAGCACTGCCTACACAGATTAAGCAATTTAGCAGTTGAGTGTAAGAAAATGTAACCGGACGTTAGCAGTGCTTACCATCGCGCAAGCCCCCTCAAACCTGCTCACAACTGATTAAAAGTGCCTTAATCACTCCGTATTCAATGGCCCTTGTTCTGCCCGGCAACAAAATAAAAGGCCTCAGCAAGGCTTGAATCCAGGACACCACAGCCAATGTGATTTACCACTAAGCCATCGCAAATATACATAAATCAGATGTTATCTCAAATATAGCATACAGCAAAAGAAGTCAACAGTACAGGGTATGTACTTATACATGTAGATGTAATAGATATATACCTCTCCTGTTATTATATCTATATATATAAATGTTTACATATGTATATATAGATATATATATATATATATATATATATATATATATATATATATATATATATATATATATATATATATGTGTGTGTGTATATATATATATATATATATATATATATATATATATATATATATATATATATATATATATATATATATATATATATATATATATATATATATATATATATATATATATATATATATATATATATATATATATATATATATATATATATATATATATATATATATATATATATATATATATATATATATATATATATATATATATATATATATATATATATATATATATATATGTCAATATATCTATATACAGTAATATATGTATGTATACATATATATATATATACACACACACACACACACACACACACACACACACACACACACACACACACACACACACACACACACACACACACATATATGTGTGTGCGTGTGTGTATGATAGAAACAAAAATAATTGAAAGTATTGAAATGCAGTGGGACTTGATCTGATCAGAAGTGTGTCATATTAACACCTACAGTATTGAAATGTGACCCTACTACATCTATCAATGTTGCATAGCAATTTATTTTTATTGCCTATTTCATTTGACTAAGACCAAGGTATGTTCCTCAGCCTCCACGCTACTAATTTCCCCAGTACGCCATCCCAGCACCGGCCATACGTTCATCTCGTTGTGACGCAACCACATTGTTACTCTCCCTATTACCCCCCCCGACCCCCCCCCTTGCACAACTACCTCCACATGGCAGTCTGATTACAACCGGTCTATTCACACCTGACACGCCTGGATCCATAATGTCATGGCCATTGCCCCCTGCAAACCCCAATCACCACATGCACATTAACCATCCATCCTCTGGGTGCTAGGGCAGACTCTTCACACCTTTAAACATTGACCTCTCTCCAGAGCTATGGACTCAACATGTATGTTGTCTCGACCCAAGCATATTCAGGCTTCCCTACAGCCTAGTCCATGTTACACATATATATATAATCTCCACCTTTGGAGATAAGAGTCAACCCAAAGAATCCATTTGTATTTGATGGTTTTCACAATTGGGATGAACCTGTCTTGGTTTCATGAGTAGATGTAGTGTGTCAACAGTACTCAGCCCACTGGTAGTATTTGGCCACCAGTCTGAGAAGCAGTGATATGTTCCCACCCGTACCCACCCTCATTTCCCAGTTCTACTTCACCAACGATCCAGCTTTGACTTTTCTATCATGTTGTATTCCCCCTCGATGTGCACTCAACTGTTGCTCTCCTGTTGTCTTCCAGGTATACGAGGTGCACACAACTGCAGTTGACACGTGACTCATGACAGGTTAGTTTCCAGGTATATGTGATGGACATATCCTCTGTATACACATGGCACTACACGTTTCTCTCTGTTTTACCTGTGTAATGATAATGAAGATACACACAGTGCCTTGCAGGACTACAGGGCTGGCTTTATCATTGGACAGGAACTGTGTAGTTAATTTAAATAAACAGCTCAGAATAAAGTATGTAAACAATGTTTAAATGGTTGCTTGTATTAATGAAACGTATTTCTGAATAAGTCTTAATATTAAATAAGACAAAAGTGCTAGATAATACATGAGTTGACATTGTTTTCCTATTAATTCCATTTGAATGCCTTCCTGTCCCGAAGTTCATTCTTAGTTATATACAAATATATATCTATAGATATAACAGAGCACATAACCAATACATATATGACCACAGGCACCATTAATGGGGGTGAGTGGGCTCAGGCAACATATGCCTGACACCTATCGATATTCTACCCCCCAGCCACACAGGTCTGTCATGGAATACAATGCCAACTGGTGCAAATCCCATGACCATGACCTGACACTTCATGGCCACAACATATTAACAGCAAGCCATGTCACCTGTATGATGTGAGGCTGGTATCAATAACATATACAGTACAGTCTGGCTGCTATAGTGAATGTACAATGTGGAAGCAATAAAACTTTCCTAATATACATATACATAGACACAGGTATGCAGATACATATATATTTCTAAATACATATATATATATATATATATATATATATATATATATATATATATATATATGTATATATATATATATATATATATATATATATATATATATATATATATATATATATATATATATATATATATATATATATATATATATATATATATATATATATATATATATATATATATATATATATACATGTATGCAACTGCACACACACACACACAGAGGTATGTCTAGGAAGATGCATTATTAGAGGGTGCACACTACACTGAACAGCCAATATCCCTACAGTTGCAACCTCATCAGATGGACAGTGTATGAGTCACACATACAAAAGACAATTGTTGCCTGAAACATATACCCACAGTGTAGTAAAAGGATGTGACACAACACACAGGTTTGGATGCGTTTTAAAGGTTTATTTGTGTAGTAATACATTTGCTTATGCCATGTCATATAGCTGTTAGACATTGAAATACATGCAGAGAGATGAATGAAACCCTCAGACAGATCATTTATTACAGTAATCAGAAAGCATAACATATGTTGGTGTCAAGGCCAAGGCCTTTAAGTAGTACAACAGGAAAGACAGACTGGGTCACAGGATAACAATCAATTAACAGTAAGTAATGCAGATATATAGGCCAGTGGCCTCTAACTACACTCTGTACTCAATACCTAGGTGGAGAAGACTGAGGTTGATGATGGGATGTATCTGTTACATAACAATGCATAACTGAAATTATCACAATTGCACTGACAAACAGAACAGGCTGTATGGCAGTAATCAGTAGGGCAGCAATGTTCACAAGGTGAAATGTATGGTAATCCAGCTTACTACTAATATACCTCCCATATTGTAACACCATAGGTTAATTATGGTGCTCCCACCCCCATAGACTGACTTACAGGAGCATATAACAATGTTACATACACTGAACTCTACACTGCAGAAGGGCACACATGTTGTGCAGATGAAGCCCACACACACACACACACATATATATATATATATATATATATATATATATATATATATATATATATATATATATATATATATATATATATTCTGTATACCATTATTCATTGACATCATACCTGATAACAAGCCAGTCAGATAACAGACTGCTGGACATGCTGTTTCTAGTACTGGCTTTTACTGAGGACATGACTTGGACAGTCTGTGGTTGTGTGTACAGTACTGTTGTCTGTGTACATAGGGCAGGAGTCTGCAACCTTCAGTATCCCAGGAGTCATGTATGTCCCCTTTCCTACCAAAGTAAAGTCACTGAGAACCACAACATCTAATTGACCCCTAATATGAAGATAACACTGCATATAAGGTTTCAAATATTGTTATACTATATATGACAGAACTAATTGTATCAGAGCAATACCTAACATCCATCCATGATTGTGTACCTGTGCTGGCCCTGGTTGATCTGTGTGTGTTTTTGTGTGTAGGTGGTGCATTACAGTGTCCATTAATCCTCAGAGGTACAGGGAGCCACTACAGCAGGTTGTTAGAGCCACATGTGGCTCCAGAGTTGCAGGTTGCAGACCCCTGAGGTAGTAATTTGAAGACAGTCTGTGTATTGTGCATACGTACCTTGGGCAGTGCACAGACTGTTGTAGATGCAATTGTTCTTTGTCCCATACTATGTGATGTTACATGCTGCCCCAGTGTATGGTACCCTATTTGCTCACATGTCTGTAGGGTCAGGCACATGTGTCCCATACCACAGACAGCCAATGGACCTCACTGTGCCATGACCAGTGTATGTACGGTTACTGTGTGAGTGGTACATATGAGGATGATGTTTATCAGATGGTCATTATACTGTCATATTAAGCTTGTGTAAGCACATACCCTGTTGTTGACTATGACTGTAGAATACATCCTACTGCTGACACATGTACACCTATAACAGAACTGGATAACATTATAGAGACCACAATCAACCTGTGTACCTAACAGCTGTAATGCATCATTGCCTGATGACTACACTACCTGACAAATGTGCCTCACACTCTACCCCCTACAACATGTTACACTGCAGTACTGTGCTACACTGTAGTATAGTCATCTTGTGCATCAGAACCATATCAGCCTGTCCCTGCTTTGATGGTATGGATGACAGGAATGGGGCACAGGTATCATCATATGCACAGGGTGTGGTGTTGGTTTGCCAGAGGCCAAGGTTGGCCCATACATTCGACACTATGTGTGTGGGTGAGAGGTGTACTCCGGGGAGCTGACCAAGATGATATGGTGTGTGTAGGTATGAGGTTGCCCTAGGTGTGTTTTTGAGTTCTGCCATGTGGCTGCCCTACACAGGTGTTTATGGACAGCTGCAGACCATACCTGACAGGGTGTGCAGTTCAATGCCTCTGGCCATGGACACATGGACTGCACCTGCCAGGTGTTCCACAGACACATCCAGCTACAGCCCTTGATGTGCTGCTCTCACCTGCGGACTACATTTGTCCGCTGGTACCAGGCCACTCCTGGGACTGGCCAGCACCACGTGCATGTGGCCTGCTGTGGTGTGGTTTGGACAGCACACCCCCGTACTGCTGGGGGTGCTACTACCACTATGGGAGCCCCTTGGTGTCCTGCAATGTCTACGTTGACTACCAGCTGATGGTGTTGCTGCCCTGTCTCCACGCAGATGTCACACCACTCACACCACATGTTCTAGCAAGGACAGACCACTGTCAATGAGGGTCATCATCTCACCAGACTGTCTATCCATGAACTCAGTTACTCCATGGATGGCACTAGCAAGTTCACGGGCGTTGTCATTTGATGATGTGAGAACAGCCCTCTGCAGCCTGAGGGCCTGTCTGTGGTAAAGTTCTGTACGTGCCTGCACCGCCATGACAGCCTGAAACATGCATCTGGTGGTAGCACCTATGTTGCCTCTGTCAGGGGCATGAAGTCCAGTTGCCCTACCATGAGCACCCTGGGACATCTGCCTATGTAGTGCCCTGCTGGACAACCAGCTATGCCTGCTGCAACCGGATACAGTAGGCATGGTCACCACACTTTCCTGTGCACTTGCATTAAATTCCAGCTGTCCCTCCACTATGTCCACTGGTGATTGGGTGCTTATAGGCACTGAAACTGTGTGCGGGGGTGTGGTGGTTAAAAGGGGAATGTCAAATGTATGTGCAGTGTTGTCCCCTGACAATCCAACCTGTGCATCACCATTAGTATCATCATCATCATCATCGGTATCTGTATGGACAGCTACATCAGATCGGCTGTAGGAGGGAATGTGACTCATCTCGCCACCTGTGGGGGAGAACAATAAATGCACTTTAAAACGTGTACATCATTGCCAAACAGTACACACAGAAATGCACACACACACACACACACACACACACACACACACACACACACACACACACACACACACACACACACACCCTCACACCTGCGTTATACCTACCTGTCAATGGCTTTACAGTCAGTCCCACTTGTATGTCCATGTGTTACCCCACCCTGTGTCACACTTGCTAACATACACACATTGATACCACTCATTAACATCACAGTCCTACAGATGGCCACACAAGCTGACACAACACAAGCCCTGTTGCTACTTTACCTGCCTGACCTGTGTGTGGTGGATTTATATGGCCTCACTGCTGTAATTCGGTATGCACACTCTATATGGCCAGAAATGATGTGCATAGCCCCTATATGTGTGGGTTACTATGTTGCATCCATAATATCTCCCACTGATCTGTCATGAGTATGTATAGCTCAGTACATGCCACATATGCTGCTCTGTCAGCCCATCATGTGACAACTGTAATATTTGGATACACTCCCTGGTGTTGACTACTACTTCCACAACGCATCTGTAGAGCTGCATACATGGGTTGTAGGTGACCTCTCTGCTGACTGCAATATTAAGTGTGTACCTGGAGTCTACCTTCCCTCTGGATGCCTGTTCCATGCTACAGACCATATTATATCATTTGCTGTCCTGTGAATACACACATGAGAGGTATTCCTGGTGTGTAATGTGGCAGTCCATATCCATGTCCTGCACAGTGATAAAAGGAGGTACAGCCATCTGAACACACCACAATCACACGTGCATACGTGGCCACACAGACAAACACACACATGCGCACACGCATCCTACATGCATCTACCTCCCTCACATTCAACAGAGTGACCCTGCATGCATCCTAAATAACCGCCAAGAGGAATGCAGACACATACAGGTGAGGTCGCACATTGATCCCATACACAGTCAACCTATTACCCATCTGCCAACATGCAGAGCATATGGTACAGAACAGCATGCAGTTCAGCTATAGTCAATCCATGCTAGCAACAGTATACATGTGTGTGATGCTTGTGCTGTGATGCCTCTTCCCCTGGATACCAATGCACCTATGTACACAGTATTGCTGTGCACCTATTCTGCACCCTGCCATGTACTGTTTACCACAACTCACAGGTGTACAACCCATTGCTGAATGTGTAGTACTGTGTCAGTTATGTCAGCTTTACTTCTCACAGCCCCTATGTTTTTCAGCAACACATACCTGGGATGATATATGGACAGTTGTCATTGGTGAATGCCTAATGCCTGATGTACAGCTGTCAGCATAAACAAACCATGTATGACTACTGGAATAGTCTTACACTGAGAACCATCAGTGCATACCATGGCTATGGGAGGTGTACACATCTTTATTTATTTCACACACACAACCATGATCTGCCATGGAACCACCTCACTGCATATCTTAGCAGTACACAAGCCTGGTATGTCACATATGTCCTGTACCTTCATACAGTGTCTACAGATGGTGTTAGGTGTGTAGCTGCTGACCACAATGCATACACAACAAGTGGGCATATGTGTGCACACCCCTATCATGACGGTTTATCACACCTCTTGTTGTGTGTACTACAGCAGTCATTGTTCCTGGCAGGGGTATACCAGCCTGGGCCATGTGCATTTGCCAGTGTATGTTCAGTCTGCCTACACATGTCCCCCTATTCTGCATGATTGCAAGGTCTACTCATGTGCACATCCCATGGTGTTCACACACTGCCAGAACTATTGTTGTGTGTGTAGGGTTACAGCTGTAACGGGTCTTGACCCTGACTATGTACAGAGAGAGACATTACTACCATCCTTAGTTTCCCAGCTGCAGTGCACTGGTGTGTCATGCTGCGACCCCCCACCTCCTTCTGCTATTATGCAGATGCATGACAAGTAAGCCCTACACATGTCATTTTGCAGTGTCCCATAAACTGAACACCACATGTTGCTGCCTAGACCCAAATGATAATGTGGAGTACTGTAATGCCTTATGCCATAGTGCAACTCTGCAGCAGTTGCCATTGTCCTACAGGTATATACACTGCTGTTGCACTATATATGAGTGCTGTTCAGAACATGTCAGTACAGTAGGCCATGTCTACCACCAGTAAGTTACTCCCTGTGTACACATTCTGCAATAACAGGATGTAGCATGTAGCTGTCTGACATATCCTTCCAATACCCCCATATGCTCTCCCCTGTGAGACCGTGCATTTCACAGCAACAATACATTCACATGTACAGCATGCATTCAGGGTAGGTGTGTTAGATGTGTGCATGGCATATACCATCACTATTACATACTTGTTGTGTTGGCAAGCATCAAAATAAAACATACTCACCAGCTACAGGCTGATGCCTTGTTGTTATTCCAGAGGGACCTACATAAAAGGGTGAGAGAAGAACGGTAAGTGGCCACACCTGTGACAGTGCTATAAGCTGGGTGCAGTATTACCATACATCAACGGTACATTCCCACAATACCACCAAATCTGGGCATCTGCTTCTCACTACACTGCAGCAACACAATATATCTATGACATGTCAGATATGCATGATCTACCTGTACCAATGTGGATGTTTACACAACAGTGGTCTACTGATGTGCTCTGTGTCCTTACCTGCTCACTCCTCGACCGTTGTGGAGGTGACACTTACTTCCACGATGTACAGCAGTTGTTGTAGACTGTTGGGATGGGCAAGTGCCACGAGGCTGGCCAGAAGCTCCTCCACACATGTCAGGGGGGATGGATGGCATGCCCCCCCCCGTGGCAAGGTGATCCCCTGGACTTCGGCAGCATGGCGCCGGACATGGCGAAGCAGGTCACTGCAATGATGCTGGACCTGCTCATATGTGTAATTGTGATGTCTGACATCATTGACCCTGTGGAGTATGTCATTCCACAGGGCAGACTGCTCCTGCAGCTCATGTAAATGCCTGCCAAACAGCACAGCATAGTGCTTGATCATGTATGTGAACAATATCTCGTTTTCTTCATTTGAGAATGCAGGCAAACGTACATGTGCCATAGGATCTGTAAGACATAAAGATGTAAACAGGTCTGAGCAACTCATACAGCAAGGTTACCACAGTTCTTAATACACGTCTCTGTCACCCCCCCCCCACCATATCAGCTTCAACAGACTGTACACACAACTCATTAGTTATGGCTACAGCTTAACTAGCAGTTGGACAGATATTGTATTTTACCACACCTTCTGCTATGTGATTGCAGCCATGTCCCCTGTGTGGACACTATCATTGCTGGCCTGTTGCACACTATTCACCTGCATGCCATTGTCAGGGCTACTATGGTTACATGTATGCCAGTGGTATGCCTGATCTGTGATTGCTGCACATCTGTCAGTCTGTGTTATTAGGGATCTCTGTGCATAGTGTTTGACTTGTATCAGGATTGTGTAGACTATTACTACCACCATATGTTCTATAACAGTGACACAATAACATGTACATGTTCTATTGGCCAGCAGATCCATCTCTCCACAACCATCTGCCCATGATACCTGGCCACATCACATGTGTGTCCCAACATGGGGCCTCCTCATGTACTGTTACAGCAATACCAGCAGGTGGAACCTCCCAGGGCATGTTGTCCCCCCCTCAGGGCACACAGACATGTTCCTGTCCCCTGGGCTCAGGTCTAGGGTCTGTGTCATACTGGCCTCCATAGATACATGAGGGGTATACTACATCAGTCTGAAAGACACAGTACACAGTCACAGGGCCAACATGCTCATCCTGCTCAGCCTCCAGACCAGGCACCTTAAGGACCTAGACTGCTGTTGTAAGTAGCATGGGATGGGAGACTTGTCCCCATTGTGGCAATTTTGGGGCCCATGGGGCATTCACATCACAGAACACACACACCATCCACGGTGTTTAGCCACCACATCTGTCACATACCACCCCTGTAGACTGTCCTCTATATCTAGCACTCCGGACCACCTCCACATGTGTAGCTGCCATACTTCCCCATATTCCTATTGCATACTTCACAGATGGGGACTATGTGGTGCCAACAAGGGAATAGCATGTGACATACCCCTCCATGGTGTACACACTGCCAGTTGCAGATATCTGAGTGTACTGCTATGTGTACTGCTACCTCGCACATAGCACGCATCACAAGTGCTCGGTTATGCACAGCCTTTCTCAAGGCTTTACCGGTAGCAAAGCCTTTAACCACAAGTGCTCAGGTATGCACAGCCTTTCTCAAGGCTTTACTGGTAGACCAGCTTTTTCACCGACATCCCACCATACCTGGATTTAGGCAGCCTTAGCCTTATCTGGTTTTAGGTTCCACATGATCATCCATTTGTTCATGGCTATCTTAGGGTATTGTATTCGTGGACATTTTTCCTCCTCTGCATAGGAGCTTAAATACCCATGTCCCACAGACAGTCAATTTCCTACTGGACATACATGCTGATATAAATATATATCTGTATATATTACATATGTGACATATGTACACATATGCATACCTTTATGTGGGGTACGTTCAGACATCAGCTCCACAATCTCACCACACCTTCCTGCATAGCTGCAGTGTTCTGCCTTGCTACAACAGAGACAGGTGCCACATATGGAACTGGCCTGACATTAGTGGGGTATATGTAGATGCCTATTGCAGGTAATCGTGTTACATACCTATGGCACCCTGGCATGCTACAATACAGATTCACCTGAGTATCCTGTAACTGATGGCCTGTGTCTGCCACATGGCCATCATAATATGACTGTTTATAAGCTTCTGAGTGACCAGGCCTCTCTGTGTTGGACGGATGCCTTCTAGCTTACATATGTTTCATAGAACTAGCCAGTTTTTCAGTTGCAACACTCAAGTCTGTTTCCTTGAGCTCAGCAGTTGTTCACAACTCGATTTAAGCACTAATTAAGCAACCAATTACTACAGCACTCAACTTTCCTCACTTATCTTAATGAACACAGTTTTTAGTACTTAAATAGGCACATACCCAGGCATGTGTAAGGGTCAAGTCCCAGTGTTTTCTCTTGTCTACCTGCTGAATCTGGCCATCTTGAGGCAATGCAGCTATTGTCTCATGTACACAGACAACCCTCTCCTCCTACCACCCAACAATACAATGTGTGAAAGATGCAGTTATATAGCCAAACTGGGATCAAAGCTCTCTTCACCCAAGACTGGACTAGGCAGTCAAGAGGAGAAGGTAAACACTTGCACCACACCACACTCACCACATAGTCCCTAAAAACCTACACCACCAAAACACACACATAGAAACACAAACACACACCTACATTTGAGTAGGCTCTCAGTAAACACCTGCCCAAGCAACATGGACCTCCAAAACAGAAACGCAAGCAACCTCCACCCCCAACACAACCCAAATGACACATAGCCCACAAAGCCAGTGTGCCACTCAACCACAACACATAAGGCATAACAACAAACCCACCACTCTAGTCATAGCTGACTCTATAGTCAGGCACACTGATGTTCCACTCACCAGGCTACACAAGGAGAAAGTTAATGTTAGCTGCCTGTATGGTGCCAGGAACCAACACATAATTCATGCACTCAGGTCACTCCACAACAAGTACAAATATGACTCTGTCATTCTCCATGTGTGTGTGAATGACCTGAGCCATACCTCCCTGGACTATATGATAAGGGACATGGAGGAGCTGTCCAATCTTGTAGCCCAGGCAGGTATGACACTAGTCCTGTGTAGCATCTTGCCATCACCCAGAATGATATCACTGTACAATGACAAAATGATTAACGTCAACAATTGGCTAAGCTTCTTGTGTCATTCTAAGGGGATCCAGTATCTGTCTGCCTGAAATAACATGATGGACAAACCACAATGCTTTGCCAGAGATGGCCTGCACCTGTCGCCCCCTGGGATTCTCGGCACTGGCTAAGGCTGTTGACACCTCTATAGTGCCTTTCTTAGGCAAGGTTCAAATGACAAATTCACCACTGTAACAGGTACAAGCAAGCAAAATCTGAGGGTATTGCTACTCTTTGCTAGGAGTCCACACCTCAAAATGCTCTTACTTGAGGCACTCCTTAGAATGGAGAACATTGACATCTGTGCAGTGACAGAGACCTGGTTCAAGGATCCAGAGAGTACCCCTGCATTACAAGGCTCTAATTCATACCACACCTTTCGGCCACCTAACCTGGACCAAAACACTTAAGGTGGAGGTGTGTCCATATTCATTGAGGATATCCACACCTCCAGGCTAGTTGCTTAGCATAATGCCTCCGAGATTATCCAAGTGCAACTAACTCCAGGTAAGGCCACAATCCAAATTGTAGCTTGCTACAGATCACCTGCCATGCCCCAGAACTTCCACTCCTCATTTCTTGATACAGTGGAAAATATTAGGGTACAACCTAACACCCTAATAATGGGCGATTTCAAGTACCCCACCATTAACTGTGAAAAGTAGTCATGTACCAACTCTTGTGCTCAATGGTTTCTGGAATTCATCAATTCCAATGCCTTGGATCAACTTAACCATATCCACACCAAGGACAGCTATATCCTAGACCTGGTCATTACTAACATGCTAAACTGGTGCTCTACACCACAGGTCAATTCCTTGTTGGTCAGATCTGAACACAAGCCCCTATCCCCATTAGGGAATCCACTGCTAATACTCTCTCCAAAGCCAATTTCACACTTCTTAAGACAAATGTGGGAAACTTCACGACACTCATGCTGACAGACAATAGAGGTATGACTGCTGAATCCTACACAAATGCACTTTATAAGCACTTACATGAGTGCATGGATCATGCAATCCCTAACAGAACAAAGATGCTATCCTCCAATTAAATGGAAACCAATCTGGTGGTCCCCTGCCATAAATAAACTCTACAACCGAAGTTGCAAAACAGAGTAAAACCCCATGATTGGAGGAAGTCCCTGGTCAGCCTCAGTAAGAAGCTTGGATCCCTCATAGGGTCTTCCAAAGCTAGCTACATAAACAAAATTGCCATTGACTCTGAGGACAACCACAAAGCATTCTATAGCTATGTCAAGACTCTCAATGTCAACACTCACATCTGCTCTGCCTTCTAGCACACTTGCACTAAATATACAGAACCCACTGATATTGCTAACATCCTGGCAGATAGGATCAGTGCTGACTTTACCCCCCTCTCATACCCTAAGGGGACCATCTCTATACCGGAAGAATGCAAAGTTCCTGTACTCATGGCTGCACAGGGAAACACATTCTCCAAGGGCAAGAACACAACATCCATGGCACCTGACAACATCCAAGGCTGTGTTCTACTTGAACTACAAAATGAACTGGCACACCACCTAAGTACCATGTTCAATCATAGGCTCATCTCAGGCTATCTGCCCACTGAATGGCACAAAGCAATGGTTATCCCACTTCACAAAGGGGAGCCACCACAGACCACAGGACCTACCACCCCATTAGCCTGACAAGCACGGTCTGTAAGGCTATGGAACGTATCATCATGGAACTTATAAATAATGACATTAGTAATCTCCAAACTCCGGACCTCACCCAGTTTGGGTTGGTAAAAGGCAGATCATGTCTCCTACACCTGATAGGCCTCTTGGAAGTGGTCAACAAAGCTGTATATGAGGATAAGGTGGTTCACACAGCCTATCTTGATCTCACCAAGCCATTTGACATGATCCCCCACTCTGTAATTTTATAGAAACTCACTAAACTAGGTATACATCCATATGTGACAAGACGGGTTGCCAACTGGCTCACTGACAGAACCCACACTGTGAAGGTAGCAGACTCCAAGCCCAACATCAGACCAGTAACAAGTGGAGTACCACAGGGTTCAGTGCTGGGTCCTCTCCTATTTGGTATCTACTTCTTTGATGCACATGCTAACACAGAAGGTCTTTGGCCAATGAAGTTCGCAGATGACTGCAGACTAGGAGCCATACTCAACACTCCAGACAATGTAGACATCCTACAAAAGGGACCCGCTGGGACAGATGGCTGGTGTCCAAGCCATGGGCTGATGCTGAAGGCCAGCAAGTGCATTGTCATCCCTTTTGGTGAAAACTCTGTACCCATGAACTAACACATAGGCAGTAGTCAACTTAACACCAAAAGTGTGATAAGAGACCTTTGGACACAGGTGGACAGTAGTCTCTCCTTTGATAATGACATCACCAGAGTAGTCAGGGAATTGTTCTATGTGGCACACCTCATCACAAAGGGTTTCTCATCCAGGAAAAATAGGTCATTGTTACACTCTAGTCATCACTCATTAGACCCATTATATAGTACAACTTCCCTATTGGTATGCACCTCACAAGACATGTACATCAGCTGGAAAGGCCACACAACTACCTCATATAGAGGATTACAAACCTCAAACAGATGCCCTACACACAGTGTCATTAAACTGCAGATTTACTCTGTCAATTATCACCTAGTCAGAGGCGATTGCTGCCTAACATATATAGCTATGTCACACCCAGAGCTTTTGGACATGCTCCACTTAAAGTTATCCCAGTCCCTCTGAGCTGCATGCTGTATGAACCAACATCTTGTCACCACAATAAAAAACACATGCTGGAAGGATAAATTCCTGTCCCAGATACTTCCTATACTGTGGAACTAACTACCTATCTATATCAAACAAAGCTCCTCAGTAGCACTCTTCAAGTCAAATCTGGATGATTGGCAGGGAGATAGGGATTTCACACCAGGGATCACTACTGTGGCTCTGCTCAACAGTGGCACAGGAAATTAAAGTTCTTGGGTGGCAAAAGCCAGGGTAACTTTTGGCTAGGCTTCTATAGGCCCTAGGGCCAATAGCCTAGTACCTACCTACAAATCTATGCACCTATGATGGCATTATGTCTACCACCAGCTATTGGCCATGTAATATATATATACTTCCAATTACACAACACACACTATGATGGCTTACATCATATCTGTCAGTGCTGACCTGCACAGTTAAGGGCTATGGCCTACTACACACAGGGACAGATACTATTGTCCATCACAGTTGTTCAGTTGAACATCATCACAACAACACATGATAGCACATATAGCTATTTCAAAATAATCTATCCCATTATGATGGACCAGGTACTACATTCTATTACATGTATATGTACTTCACATACCTCTTGTTGGACAGATGTCTAGTTGAATAGCAGGGGGCTAACTGGCCGTGGCTTAAGCTTTTAGTTTGCAGAGCTTTATTTTTCTTTTGTTTCTGGTTCTGGTTGTCTCTCACTCTCTCACTCTCTCACTCTCACCCTCTCTCTCTATCTCTCCTTCTCTCTCCAGTAAATGGATTGGGATGCTTTGAATAGATTGCATCCTGGCTTTAGTAGGTGATGCACATGATCAGTCGATGGCCTCTGCACCAATCAGTGTCCTCCACTTGCTAATTGCATGCAGCTTGCTGTGTAGTACTTCCAATTACCACTGTCATGGCAACCAGCTACTATAAATCCCTACATCATGTGGGTGTGGTCCCTTTACCTTTCCTGTATGATGGACATCCTCCTGTGTGTTGGCATCACTGTTACATATGGCAGGTAACAATATTTTTTACAGGAGGATCAGCATACTCAGGCCAGCTACATATTTTTAGGTGTTTCCAGAGCTACAGACAGAGCATGAGTAGAGTTGTGTTATCCTTTGTATAGTAATGGTGTTACAAAGTGTGTGTGTACATATTAGTTTACCTTAGAATGCAGTCTGTCTGCATAGCTCTCAACTGTGAGCCTATCTTCTTGGTGGCCAGAGCTGTGCCTATCATGCTTTGTCTGTCCACCGCACAGATCCTGTGTCAGATATTTTACTGGCAGTGTGTGTGTTGAGTGCTATCAGTACAAGGCTACATCCATTGAACTTTCTAACATAAATCCCCTGACTAAGGGTATGTTGCAGACTATCTTTTAACACCAGCGACTTGCTGAGTATATGGCAGCAGTTGTCCAGATATGGGCCTGTGTTCCAGCCTCTGTCCTACACCTACATACCAAGCTTTGTATGGGTATCAGGGGTGAGCTGACTTAAGGTATCTGGATGTACAGTACCATACACTTCACCTATATTTGCATTACGTACATTAAGTGGGTTGATGCAGGCTTACTGCTTCCTGCCATACAGAGTGTTCTGTTTGTCAGTGGGCTTGTGATGATGTTGATTATGGCTTGTTATGTAACAGTTACATTCCATTTGTTCACCTGACATCTTTACCACCTACTAAATCTGTACAGAGTGTACATGGGCTGCTTAACTGTACACCTGCATTACTTACTGTTCATTGTTTGGTATCCTGGGGTCCAGTCTGTCTTTACTATTGTCACATCTGCAGGGCTTGGCATGAACAGCAATAGTTGTGGTCCTTTCCCGAATACTGTATTAGTATACCTGTTTCACATTAGCATTACCCTGTTTATATGGATATCAGTGTCTGAACAGCTATATGACATGGCATCTAGAACCACTATAGTACACAAATAAAGGTGTTCCATTTATACAAACCTGTGTGTGGTGTTTTTTCCTATAACCTCTCTGTGGGTATATGTTGAAGGCAACAATTGTCATTTATATAGGTGGCCCATACATTGTCCAGGTGTTCAGGTGTTAACTGTAGGCATAGTGGCTGTTCCATATTATGTGCACCTTCTACATATGTATCTTAATGTACATATATCTGAGTGTGTATGTGTAGCCACATGTATATCTATATGTACAAAATATATGTATACAACTATATTGTACCTGCATATATGTGTCTGTGTATATTTATCCTGGGGTTGTTGATAGCTTCCACATTTTACATTTCCTATGGGAGCCAGACTGTACTGCATGATATGTTAGCATTATCAGCCTGACATTGTATATATATATATATATATATATATATATATATATATAGAGAGAGAGAGAGAGAGAGAGAGCTACATATGTAAATATATATAAAGATATGAGTGTAGATGTAGGCATTTGCATATGTATATATATATATATATATATATATATATATATATATATATATATATATGTGTGTGTGTGTGTGTGTGTGTATATATATATATATATATATATATATATATATGTCGACATATATCGATATTTTGCATGTGTTTAGATATTACATAAGTTACAAATACACATACCTAGTTATCTATATTTCCTATACTGTTGAATGACTGTGCTGGATGATATGTTTGTGATAACATCAGACTTGTGTATATCTGCTGTGGCTTAGAGGTAAATCAGTTTGGCTGTCGCCTGCTGGGTCTTGAGTTTGAGCCTTGCTGAAGCCATTTATTTTGTTGCTGGGCAGAACAAGGGCCATTGGATACAGAGTGATTAAGGCACTTTTAAGCAGTTGTGAGCAGGTTTGAGTGGGTTTGCGCGACGGTAAGCACTGCTAACCTCCAGTTACAATTTCTTACACTCAATTAGCTTCTACTTTGCTTAATCTGTGTAGGCAATGCTTACCCCCATGCAAACACACTTAAACATGCATACTACTGCTTATTCTTGCTTACACCTGCTTACTAGTGCATTTAATGCAGTACTCCAGTTCACATTTAAATGTTATTATGTAGGTTATATGGAAATAAGTTGTTAAAATATGTTCATATACAGATTTCACATGGAAAATAATATGTGCTGCAGTGGGACTTGACCTGGAAATGCCTGGTCGCTAGGCAGATGCTCTAACCACTACACTCTTGTTATGCTGCTTCATTTCAAGTCAGAAGTGACAAACTTCATGACACCCATGCAGACGGGAACTGAAAGTTCAACTGCTGAATCCTACACTAAGGCACTGTACGAGCACATCCACTCATGCATGAATCGTGCCATCCCAAATAGAACCAAAATGCTCTCATCCAAAAAAAGGAAGCCAATCTGGTGGTCCCCTGCCATAAACAAACTTTACAACAAAAGGAAGAAACTTTTGCAGAAAAGAGGAAAATCCCAGGATGCAAAAAACTCCCTTACTAGCCTCAGTAAGAAACTGAGATGCCTCATAAAATCCTCCAAAGCTAGTTATGAAAATAAAATTGCCAAAGATTCCAAAGACAACCACAAAGCATTCTATAACTATGTCAAGAATCTAAATGGCAATGCTCAGATCTGCTCTGAGCTAAAACAGAATGACATTAAATATACTGATCCGAAGGATATTGCCAATATCCTGGCAGATCGATTCAGTGCCAACTTCACCCCTCTCACCCCTAAATGGCCCATCTCAATACCGGAAGATTGCCAAATTCCAGTAATAACGGCCACACAGGTACAAAATGCACTCTCTAAAGCCAAGAATACAGCATCCATGGGACCAGATGACATCCCGGGCTGTGTACTACATGAACTACAATATGAACTGGCACCTCACCTAAGTGTCATGTTTAATCATAGCCTCACCTCAGGTTTTGTGCCCACTGAGTGGCGCAGAGCTACAGTTATCCCAATCCACAAGGGGGGATCCACCTTGGATCCCGGAAACTACCATCCCATCAGTGTGACAAGCCTTATCTGCAAGGCCATGGAGCATATTATCATGGAACTTATAAACAAAGACATTGGCAACCTTCAAACACTGGACCCCACCCAGTTTGGGTTTGTGAAGGGACGATCTTGTCTCCTGAACCTGATTGACTTCTTTGAATCAGTCTCCAGAGCCATGGACAAGGGTAAGGTGGTCCACACAGCCTATCTAGACCTTGCCAAGGCCTTTGACACCATCCCCCACTCTGGAATCATAGATAAACTTACTAAGTTGGGCATTAATCCCTATGTCACCCAATTGGTTGCTAAATGGCTTACTGATAGAACCCACACTGTAAAAGTAGCCGACTCCAAATCCAGCCCCAGACAAGTGACAAGTGGAGTACCTCAGGGTTCAGTCCTGGGGCCGCTCTTGTTTGGCATCTACTTCTCTGAAGTACAGGTCAACACTAAGGGACTCTGGCTAACAAAGTTTGCAGATGACTGCAAACTGGGAGCCATTATTGAATCCCCAAATGATGTGGATACTCTACAAAAGGGCCTTACAGAAACAGATGCTTGGTGCCAGAGCCATGGGCTCAAGCTCAATGCCAAGAAATGTATTGTTATCCCCTTTGGGAAAAAACATGTATCCATGAATTACCATATAGGTGGCAGTACACTAAACACAGAAAGTGTGATAAGAGACTTAGGGACACAGGTGGACAGTGGTCTCACCTTTGGTAACCACATTGCCACAACAGTCAGGAAATCATTCTATGTGGCACACCTCATCATGAAGGGCTTTTCATCCAGAAAAAAGGAGGTCATTGTCCCACTGTACTCATCCCTCATTAGACCCATTATAGAATACAACGCCCCATTTGGTATGTACCTCTCAAGACATCTGCAACAACTGGAAAGGCCTCAGAAATACCTCACTAAAGAATCACAGGCCTAAAGCAGATGCCCTACGCTGACTGCCTTAAAAAACTCCAGCTATACTCTGTCGCATATCGTCTACTCAGAGGCAATCTCTGCTTAACATACAAGGCCATGTCAAACCCAGAGCTGTTGGACATGCTACACTTAAAGAAATCCCAATCCCTCAGAGCTACACGCTCCAGGGATCTAAACCTTGTCATCACAATAAACAAAACATGCTGGAGGGATAGGTTCCTGACCCAGAGACTCCCCAGACTCTGGAATAGATTGCCCATACATATCAAGCAGAGTGCTTCTTTGGACCTCTTCAAGAGGAACCTTGACGATTGGATGGGAGAAAGGAAATTCACCCCAGAGATCACGTCAGTCACCCTGCTAGACAGGGGTCCAGGAAAGTAAATAATGTGGGAAGAAATAGCCAGGGAATTGTTATGGCTAGGCTTGTATCGGCCCTAGGGCTGATAGCCTAGTACCAACCTATGAACCTATGAACCTATGCATATATATTCCTTGTTATCCTCTTCAGCCTTTTCAGCTGCTTTAACCGTAGCTAAGCGATGGGCAAACCCGTGCACCTATGGTTAGCTGTACTCAGGGTTTTTAAAAAATAAATAAATAAAATGCAGAAACCCTTTAAGTGTACTGTTGCTGTTGAACACATGGAGATTGTTGGTGGGGATATGCAGACATCTATGAGTTTTCTCGCTCATTTATTTACACATTCTTCTGTTCTACTTTGCAGGGGCGTGTTTATTCTGAGATCTCTGCTTTCAGACACACACCCTGCACTCGTCCACACTCCTTGTAGCATTAGGAGTTCAGGCAGCACACCTTCATTAATATGCATGGCTCACTGACGTCCTCCTCTTAAACTGCCACTTCCATGCAGGACTAGATTAGTCCTGCACCGAAGTTTAGTAAATCCTGGGGTCAGCAAGAATGGTATAATTTACTGGCATCAGTTGATAAACACTAATAAAGTACTAATGATAGAGCAAATTATTAGTGAGTTTAACCTTGAAAATAACATGTGGTTAACACTGTAGGGATTAAGACAAACAGTTTTAAATCAACAGGCAATAATGCAGAAGTCTGTTAGGGAAAAGGTTTCTAAGTTCATAGAGCAGATAATAACGCTGATGGAATTTCCCACAAATTGGAAATGAATTTTATCATATTGTACAAATTAGTTAAAGAAACAAGAGTTTATAATAAACAAAACATATCGAAATGCTATGAAACAGTTAATGGTAAAATGCCAGATGATAAAGATAAAACACTAATTCTTACAGATCCAAAACTAACATCTTTATCACTATTTTGGCAACTTTTCACATGGCAATTTATACATAGAACATACTTAACACCGCACAAATTAGAACTAATATATAATAAAGAAAATAGATGCTGGGGGTGTAAATCACAATCAATAGCCAACTGGCAAACATGTTCTATGAATGCAATTTTTTTAAACAATATTGGGAAAGTATTAACTATTTGTTGCAGGCACTGTTCACTAATAATTTCCAACTCACAAAATCCCTAGTTTTGTTGAATATGTCTGTGCAGTCTTGTGTTCCAAGGCAAAAGTATGTAATTTTGTGGACTCTTCTTGCTAATGCAAGAAAATATTACACGGAACTGGAAAGCTGTAACTCCTCCCAATTTTAAATATTTTAACACAGTTGGAATTGTACAGTAAAAAAAAATCTACATTCTACAATAATAATAAAATCTAGCAACTGTGCAGTGTAAGAGTCACTAACAGTGAATTACAATTGAAATTTTACATTCCACAATCATAGTAGTAAAAATCTAGCAACAGAAAAGTCTAAGGGTCATTAACAATGAATTACAACTGAGGACAAGAAATTGTTGGAAATAAACTAGTAACAAAATTTGGGGGTTAAGGAGGAGTAGGAGGGCAAATGCTGTGAGTGCAGAGATGATGCAGAGTTAGCAGGTGGGTTTTGATATAGGAGGGTCCTATGTGGGGAAGGAGCACAGGCATTCCCACTTTGAAGATAGGTGGGAATGGAGGAGGGATTTAAAGTTAGAGTGGTTATCAGTATTTCTAAGGGAGGGAGGAAGAGAGTTCCATAGTTTGGCTAAGGAGCAGGCTAGCAGAGCTAGTGTCCAGGTGGCCATAAAGGTTTGTGGATTTTGAGCAGGTTCTGATTTTCTGAACTAAGTGAGCAATTAGGAATATAGGATATTAAGGAGGTGGAGAGAGAGAGGGACAGGAGGATGGGTAAAATATGAACTTATGGGTAGTGGTGAGTTTAAGGAGGTTCAGATAGTCGGGAAGCTTGAGCAAATATGGGATGGATTCCTAGAGTTAGTGGCAAATTTGCAGATTTTATTGTAGCGGGCTTCTAATTTAGTTTGAAGGCCAAGCTGAAGATTCAGCAACAGAGGAGAATCATATATTAGGGAGAGGAGAAGGTATGTGGAAGCGAGGTCCTTTCTTGTGGAGGTGGTGAGATAATGGTTATGACTATATAGAATTCCTAATATTTGGTGTTTTTTTATGTTAGTTTAGATGTGGATATCAAATTTTAGATGTTCATCAATAATGACACCGAGCAGTTTGGTATGAGGGACAATTTCAATGGGGGTATTACTCTGGCTTATGATCTTGAAGGAGTTTTTATCAATGGGGGAGTGTTTAGATGGTGAAATAAATCATTAATTTGGTTTTACTGGCATTAAGATCTAGGTGGTTGTTTTGCATCCAGGTTTTAGTATTTGAGAAAGCTGACTGGGTTATCTGCAGAAGGTTGGAAAGGGTGTTAGCTGAACAGATGATTGCTGAATCATCTGCATACTGGATTAGTGCAGAATTGGAGATGGAGTGGTGAAAGTTGTTGAATATATTGAAAAGTAAGGGGCCAAGGACAGAACCTTGGGGTACCCCAATAGGGGTGTATAGAAAGGAAGAGGTGGAATGTTTCCATTTAATAGCTTGTTGTCTTTTGGAGAGGTAGCTGGTGAACAAAGGTATAGTGGAAGGGGAGAGATTGAGGAAGGAGAGTTGTGATAGGATTATGTGGTGGGAGATGGTGTTGAAGGCTTTGGAAAGGTCTATGAACAGGGTTGATATGATTTTTCTGGAGTCAAGAGCATGGTCAATGGACTCGAAGAAGGATAGGAGTGCAGTGACAGTACTGTGACCAGGACGGACTCCATGTGTGTGGGGGTTAGGACGTTGTTTTCTGTTAAATAAGGCATCAGTTGTGAGTGAATACATTTTTCCAGGACCTTTGAGAGTGGGGAAAGCATTGCAATAGGACAGAAATTAGTGGTATCAGTGTTTCTGCCACCTTCATAGAGTGGGATGATGAATGGTTGTCTCCAAAGTTAGGGAACATAAGATTCTTGGATGGACCTAGATAGGGAAGGCTATACTATTGGCAGATAGCTTGAGGAAGAATGCAGGTAAATTATTTGGTGTGTTGGAGCATGGTTTCAGTCAGAGGAGGAGTTTTTTTATTATGTGTGTGGACACAGGAATGAGGCTGAATGAAGAGGTATGTTTTTGAGATCAGAGAGGAAGGTATGGAGGGGAGATATTGAAGGGGAGCTGTGGAAGCTGGCAGTAAGTTTGGCTATGCATTCCACAAAGAAGGTGTTAAATAGAGAGGCTGTTTCTTAATCAGAGCAGTTAAGGTTTGGGCATGAGTTGTCTTTACTGCCAGGGTGAAGGAGGGAGGAGATAGTATTCCCAAATTTTCTAGGGTTGTTAGTATGTTCAGATGGAAGCTTAGAGTAATATGTTTTGTGGTCTCTGGTTATTAGTTTTTTTATGGAGTCGTAGAGTTTTTTAAATTCTAGTAGAGTATTAGGTTGCTTATTTCTTTGGTACTGTTTCCACTTTTTTGTCTCTTAGGATCATGACCTGTTTAGTTTACTTAGAGAGCTTGGGAGAAGTTATAGCTTTAACTCTTTTGGTCCTGAAAGAAACAAGGTTATTGAGTAGGTACAGAAAAGTTTCATTAAAGTCCATCACTGCCTGACCTTACAATCCCTGAATTTGCTTAAACTCCCAAACTGCCTAGACTATCTCCAACTCACTAATTCATATAGACTCATATTTCACCCAGCAAAATGTCCCGCTCTAACTAACATCCTTCCCCCTTATAAATCCAAAAGAGCTTTCAGATCTGAAAACCAGAACTTAATTACTATCCGTAAACCTAAACGTCCTGCTGGCCAACTTCTCCTATCTTTCTCACTTGGCAAAAAATGGAATTCCCTTCCCTCCTCACTAAGAACCATACCAAACTCAGAAAACTTCAAAATCCAACTATTCAAACATCTGTCCACTAAATGGAAATGTACCTGCCTTCACCCAACGAAATCAAAGGGGGTTCTCTCTCTGGTTCCCAAGCTCTACAACTCTCATAGTTATCTTCCAATGAGCCTATCTAAGCTCTCAACAATTTCTATAGCTTCTCTCTAAGCTCTCAACAACTCCTACAGCTACCCACACACAGCCCAACCTTGTATATATTGTAAATAGCATTCTACTGTTGATGTGTGTATGTAAAGCATATTTACATTTTCTTAAAAGGTTTGTATGTAAACTGTTTCCACACCTAACACATATCTGTTTTCCTCAAATGAAACTGCATGATCCCTACCTTCAAGCTTAATGAATTTGTTAACTATGCTTGATATTGAATGCATTTATGAGTAACTATTCTACATAATATTATATTTAATATTAACTATCAGTTGTATCTAAATTGTATAATGCATCTTTGAGCTTTTCTCCCCGGGCCTCCACTGAAAATAGGTCAATTCAGTGCAGTGGACTTCCCCGGTAATCAAACTGCAAAAAAATAAATAAAGTAGTTGATGGCGTTGTCAAGGGGTAGAGTTCTTAAAGGTGTCCAGTCAGTTAGTTGTAGTCAGTCTGAAAATGTTTGTAGGGTGCAGTTGGACAGGTTTCGGGTTTGAATGTAGCAATGTTATTTAAGAAGGGAGGAGGGGTACCGGTCAGCAAAGGCTGGTAGATGGTCACTGAGGGGGTCAGGAAGGATTCCTGAATTTGAGGTTAGATTTGGATGAGAAACTAAGATCCAGTCAGTGATTGAGCCAGAGATTCCATCTTTGTTTGGCCTGCTGGGGAGTTTATTAGCTGGGTGAAGTTAAAGAGGTTGATTGTTTGGGTAGGGGACTGAGAGCTAATGATGGCCCAGTTAATGTTTACATCTCCTAGGATGAATGTTTCATTTTTAATGTCAGAGGAGAACCAGGAGAGAATGCTTTTTAGTATTGGGATGTTATTACCTGGAGGGATGTAAAGAGCAGCTATGCATATGGAATTGTCTTTGTTCAATTTTAAGAGACCTATGGTTAATTCAGAGTTGGCAAATTTTGTAGTGGGAGTATTGTATGGGGTAACTGAGTAGGTGAACAAGTAGATTATGGCTAACCCACCTCCTTTTTTGTTGGGCCTGTCGTTATGAATTATATGTAAGCCAGGACCCTGGATTTCATTATCTCTTATATGTGGTTTCAACCAACTTTTTGAGATGGCAACTATGTCTGGCTGGTTGTGGATAAGCCAGGTGTGTAGGTTAGGAATTTTATTACAGAAACTTTGGGCAGTAATTGTGGTAATGAAAATGCTCTTGGGGTGCGAGGAGATGATGATGGAGGGGGAAAGGAGATGGAAGGGGGATTGGTGGGCCCGGGATTGGGGTAAATGTCATCAGAAAGAGAGAGGGAGATGTAATCTAGCATGAGAGCAATAAAGTCTAATGTGGAGAGGGAGTTTGGGAGGAGATAGGTAGAGTATTTGTTAGGGAGTGGAGGGTATGGTAAGTTAGAAGAGGGTTTGGCAGGTAGTACTTTGTGTTTATATAAGAGGGTTATGTTTGATTGGTAGAGTTCATGGGTAATAGAGGAGAAGGAGGATGATGTAGTATATTGGTAGTTAGAGGTATAGTGTAGTGGAAGGTTGTAAGAGGCGTAAGGGAGTTGTGTAAGGTAAGTAAGGGTGCTAAGAAGTGCAATGGGAAGTATTAAGCTAAGGAAACATGTTGGTGATAGACATTGTATTGATGGAGGTAATCACTTTAAGTTAGGTTTGTGAGAGTGTGTGGGAGAGGTGGTGTGTGAGTGTATGAAAGATGGAGTGGGTGGCGTTAGTGATAAATAAATGTGGAAGTAGTGGAGGTGGGAATCGGGGGCAGGGTATTGGAGTAGAGTGAGCCTGAAGAATGAATGGATCAGGCAAGGCCAATCAATGCTAAACTGCTGCAAAAACAATCAGTGGAGCTCTATAGGGTAAGTAACCAAAAGAATAATTCAACGAGCTTAACAGAAGCTATAATTAGAGGGATTTCATATGCGATGTAGAGGATGAGTGGGAACAGGAGGATAGGTAAGTAAAGTATGAGTAAGTCCTACAGTCAAAAGGAAGAGGCAGAAATTAGGAGAAATACATAGGTCAAAAGAAGCAGGCCAAAATTAGGAGAACTTAGGCTAGGGAGATACTCTACTAGCTAGACTTTTAACAAGGAAGGAGGAGTGTAACTAACAATATGGGGAGGGGGAGTTAAAATACGTTTATATGCAGCCTAATTTAAATGGGGAGGGGGAGTTAAAATACGTTTATATGCAGCCTAATTTTAACGCTATGGCAGGAGAAGAGAGAAAAAAGGTAATAATAACTTGGAAGTCATGGGGGGCTAGATACAGTGCAGCTGTCAGTACCAATGCAGAGCTCAACCAAAAGGCACTACAAATATCAATTTGCTTAACAAAGCAATAGTTAGTGCTACTGAAAGGATTAAAAGACAAAATTCAGTGGAGTTTAGTTGAAAATAGCCATTGTAAGCACCTGGATAGAAATAGAGAGGTTGTGGAGGTGATAAACTAGTAGTCCAAAAGTTTCCTTAAGTTTATATTTTTGGAGTGTCCATACTCTCAAGTATGGAGAGGGGAACAAACCAAACCCACTATGTAGTTGCGATGTACAGACACTGGATAGAAGCAGACAGGCTGTGGAGGTGATCAACTAGTAGTCCAAAAGTTTTCTTAAGTTTATATTTTTGGAGTGTCTGCACTCTCAAGTATGGGGTGGGAAATAAACTGGACCCCCTATGTAGTTGCAATGTACAGGAACTGGATAGAAGCAAAGAGGATGTGGAGGTGATCAACTAGTAGTCCAAAAGCTTTCTTACGTTTATATTTTTGGAGTGTCTGCGGTCTCAAGTATAGGGGTTGGGAACAAGCCACTCCCACTATTTAGTTGCGATGTACAGGCAATGGGAGCTCACAACACCAGGCACTGCAGCTGCTTATATTTTTAAATGTAGAACTTTAAACAGTTATGCACTAATTATCTATCTATCTGTCTATCTATCTATCTATCTATCTATCTATCTATCTATCTATCTATCTATCTATCTATCCATCATCTATCTATCTATTTATCTATCTATCTATCTATCTATCTATCTATCTATCTATCTATCTATCTATAAGCTTACTATCAAATGTATGAAACTCACCTTACCATCATTCAGAAGGTTGAGGGTAAAAGATACAAAAGGGGAAAATTGTGATCTAAAATCTTGTTGACTCCATAACATCAACACGTAGTTCACATTCTCGGTTTTGAGCATCACTGTTTTCAATTGGATCACACTGTAGTGGGGATCTGGAAAAGTACCTTTTCCTCACTATAGTGTGAACTCAGAGTTATAATATTTAATTAGCAGGGGGTGTGGGGGTGGGGGGGGGTTGTCCCCCTGCAAATCAGTAGAAATCTATATAACTTGTCAACAGTGTTTTTTTGAGATGGTGAGTGGCACAGAAGTTGTTGAATGTCGATTCTTGCCTTCTGAAGGATTAGACATTCAGAGCAGTCAACTTGACAGTTTCCACTGTTCTGGTTCAGGGATTTGAGCATTCTTGGTTAGGGTTTTCATTATTTTGATAACCTATATATATATATATATATATATATATATATATATATATATATATATGGATCTACCTTAGTAGATCGACAAGTTAAAACAGCGAAAACGACTTCACCGACGCCAGAAGATCGCAAATCACTTCACCAACGCCAGAAGATCGACAAGGCAGAAGACCGACGGAGGAAGACACCGACGCTGAGAACACTGCGATGGGGAAAGGATGTGTAAGTATGCGGTAGTGACGGATGATAGGGTGCGAGTAAGGTAAGTGTGTGATGTTGGCGGTCTGTAGGGGTAGGGGTGGGATAAGTGAGTTAGGGTTAGGGCGCGGGTTAGGTAAGGGTGCGAGTAAGGTAAGTGTGTGATGTTGGCGGTCTGTAGGGGTAGGGGTGGGATAAGTGAGTTAGGGTTAGGGCGCAGGTTAGGTAAGGGTGCGAGTAAGGTAAGTGTGCGATGTTGGTGGTCTGTAGGGGTAGGGGTGGGATAAGTGAGTTAGGGTTAGGGCGCGGGTTAGGTGAGTGTGCAATAGTGACGGACCTTAGGGTAAGGGTTTGGGTTACGGTTGTAGATAGTTGTGTATGTATCGGTTAGTGTTGGTTTGTAAGGATTTTGATTGCTTGTGTTGTGTGTGTGGGTTTTGGATAGGGGATTTGTTTTGTTTGTTGGTATGATGTGTCGGGTGTATGCGATGTCGTGTTTGTGCACTGTCGATCTTCTGGCGTCGGTGAAGTGATTTGCGATCTTCTGGCATCGGTGAAGTCATTTTCGCTGTTTTAACTTGTCGATCTAGTAAGGTAGATCCATATATATATATATATATATATATATATATATATATATATATAGATATAGATATAGATATATGGGTCTACTTTGATTCACTGAAAACTCATTTCACTGAATCACATTTCACTGAATGTAAGTACAGTTGGGAAATTAAAAAAATAAAGTGTATATGCCCGTTTCCCCACTGTAATGCGAACCTAGACTTAGTATATATTTAGTTAGGGGGTGGGGGGGCACAGCCTCCCACATTGGGGGGGTGTGGTGGCCGTAGCCCCCCACCTACTTATCTTTTATATTTATGAATCTCATTTCACCGAAAGCTAACAATATAAAACCAAACGTAGGTGGGGGGCTATGCCCCCCACCACCCCCATTGTGAGGGGCTGTGCCCCCCACATCCCCATAACTATATATACTAACTTCAGGATCACACTACAGTGGGGAAAAGGGCATATACATTTTATTTGCTCAACTGTACTTATATTCAGTGAAATATGTGATTCAGTGAAATGAGTTTTCACTGAATCAAAGTAGACCCATATGCATATACATATACATATACATATACATATGCATATATGCCATTCACTGAGTGTAATAATGCCCACTAGGGTGCAAAGTCAGGTTTTACAGCACCTCTGGGCAGCTGTTATTTCCCTAAGAACACACACCCTTTATTATTTAGTTAATTTATTAGTGATTTAATAGAGCACAGTCCCTTTAGGAATACCTCTTAGTTACTGTTATGTTTGTCATTTTTGTTATTTATAATTGCAATCTTTTCTAGTTCTGCTCTACTAGAATCAGTGTACAGCAGTGTTAACCATTTGTCTTTTATAATGCTTGTAGAAGCTTTTCACTTGACTTTGTTAAACCTTGATTTTTGTTTAGTGGGTAAGTCAGTGGTAGTTTCCTTATGGACTGGCAATGTCAGCGCACAGAGTTCATTACTTGGTGCTGTAAATGTTATTTTATGCAGTGCTAATGTACTTTGTTACTAGTTTAATTATCTGTGTTATTTTTTTGGTGGAGTGTATATTCATTTAGGCATTTAGGAAAATGATCTGCAAAAAAAGGTTTAAATTGTTGTTTAGTGCAGTTAGCTGTCAAAGATGGATATAGTACAAGTAAGGTAATAATGTGGTCAATTAAGAACAGACAGATAATGCTAAGTTCATGACTTGAATGTTAACATGTATTATCATTTCAGTAAATGATCTATGCAAGTATTGCTTACTGTCCCAGGTAAAAGAACTGAGATTCACAGCCTTTCTCTCTTTCTGGGCTAATTCCTCAATGCAGATTAGTAATACTGTGGGACAGTTTGAGGCATTACTGAGAGGCATCTTCTTAGCAGCTCAAACTTGACAGTGGTATTTTTCTGTCTATCTGTACATGCATCATGTTAGCAAAGGCACCCCCATCCCCATATACACATACCCAGACAGAAATGCATACATGCACATACAGAACCACACAGACACACACACACACACACACACACACACACACACACACACACACACACACACACACACACACACACACACACACACACACACACACACATTCCCTACTTATTGTAAGACAATAACCGAGATTGAGACACACACACACACACACACACACACACACACACACACACACACACACACACACACACACACACACACACACAAACGCGCACGCACACACACACACACACACACAAGTACTTCAATAGGAGTGAATGGGTGATCACTGTCAAAAGACACCATTCACTTTTTCCTCCTGGAGTTAAAGTTTAATCTCTCAGGTTAGTAAAGTGGACACTGCTAGTATTTCTTAAGGAGAATACATGGCTATTTAGTGTTAATCACAATGCACACTGCTGTATTAGCATGCAGCTTTCCTTGCTCTCTCTGTTAATGCTCTCTGTGTTAAGGACCCCCATAAGGAACGGAAAAACATTGTAGGAGACCAGTCTATCAATCAAAAAGGCTTACTTTGATGCAGAAGCCTTCCTAAACATGGCTTCAGTAGCATGGTAAGCCTTTCCACATCTTTGGAATGGTTATTTAATGGTTTAACCTATGCTGCCATCACTTAACATTGAATGTTTTTCTGTATTGCAGTCTCTCTGTTATTATTTCCCATTGTTTATAATTATAAAGAAATTATTATATATAGTTCATGAGCATGCTTGCTTATTATTTAGACCTGTAATGGTTGTTTTGTTGTTTGCTGTTCATTTATACTATATGTTCTTCTTATTTTGTGTGGTTTGCTTTATATGTTTTTCAATAAAGAAAATGATAAAATGTGCTAGGAAGAAAGAAAAACACAAGCATTTTGATAAAATAAGGCAGGGAGAAGACAAAAAAATAACTGTTCTGGAGAAGTTAGGTTCTTTGGCATACTTACAGAGTCTTTTCCCATTTGATGTTATTGTGTGGCTTGGGTTGTGGTATGTGGATGGTTATAGCTAAGTAAGAAATGGATTAGGATCAGGGGCGCCAGAAGCTGTTGAAGACTGGGGGACAGAGGGTGATAGAGGCACTAGGTGATCTAAAAAGAGCAATTTTTTAAAACTATTTACTACCACAACATAGGTTCACTTGGAAGACATTTTAAGCTTAGTCATTTTCCATTTTGATGCTTGAATTAACATTTCCTGATTGGTCTTACCTATCCCATGGCTGATAATTGTATATTACCCCCAGTGAGAATAAATGTAATCACACTATAGATAATTTGAGGGGACCCATGTAAGGGATGCAGCATTTAGAAACTGCTTCTATCCATTAGTGGCATGAGGGGCAATCCTGGAGTACATTTTCTATTACCCATCCATAGATCCAAGTTGCATTTGAATATGGACAGGGATGAGCTTCATTTTAATTGAATGGATAGTCTGTTCTCGAAATATATATCCATCTCTCAACAACATTCAGATTAGATACCTGAACTGAATATTTCTGATGCCATTTGACTTGCTGATGTTCAGTAGGTCCATCTGTATTAGGTCGAAGGATGCCTTGTATGCCAGATACATCACCTCTAAACACTTTGTAGGATACTGAGTAAATCTATAAATCTTTGAGGAGGTCCATGCAAGACCTATTGTTTAGGACTTGTATTCTTTTAGTACGGTATCTCTGTGGTATTCCAATTGTTGCATGAGTCTGGACAGATACATGCCAAAGTTGGCATTATACAAAATGATTGATCTAATGAAGACTTTGTAAAGGGGGATAATAACATCTTTAGATCTAGTCACAATCAATTTGTTTATAAGCTGGGCAATATAGAAAGACTTTCTTATGACTCTGGGCACATGTTGGTGAAATGTTAGGCCACTGTACACATAAGTTGCCAAGTGCCAAACAACTGTGTCAGTTCTCAGGGGCTTTGTCAATTTGGCAGTTCCCTGGAGTAGATGACTTCCCAAAGGATACGATAATGTATTTCTTGGAGTTTAGTTTCAATTCATGGTTCCGGCACCAGTTATTGTGTGGGACAAACCTTCCTGCATGATGGTTAGGTCATCTGGGGATTCAGTAACTTCTCCTAGCTTGAAGCCATATCAAATTTAGTCGGCTAAAGCCCTTTGGTATTTCCTTTTACTTTTGAGATGTATATGCCAGACAGAAAAAGTTTCAGCACCAAACCCTGGGGGACTCTATTGATGACTGGTTTCTTCCCCTGTTTTATCTCCTGCATCCTGTAAGCAAGCATACATGTATACATTATTTTATTCACCTTCCTGATTGTATTAACCTAATTGTATTAAATTATATTCCTTGTATAATACAGCACCACTTGTTAGAATGTGTTTTAAATTTGTAGTTTGGAATAGTCTTCTAATAAGTAATGAAACAATAATGACAAAACTAACCATTTCAGAAAATTTCAACCATAAACGGCCACTCAAACTTCTGTCATTACAATCCACCAATATCAGTAAATTTGCAAAATCTCTGCAGAAGTAAGTCATCTAAATAATTCCACATTAAAGGGATCTGTAACTAATGAAGAGCTTGCTGCCAGCAAACAACTTTATATTTCATTGTTTCATCTACAAATAAAGTGCCTGTTGCCCGTGATTAATAAATTGCCTATGCTACATTAAAAAATAAGTTAGTAATTTTGCAATGGGGAATGGATTGCAAACTGATAACGAGTTCATAGTTAATAGGTAACTCCTCCAAAGGAGGACATTCATAGGACTGCAGCATCTACTCCCATTAATGTACAACATAGTACAGTATCAGCAATCCATCTGCATAATATGGAATAGTACCCACAGCCTTCTGCATCAAAAGCAAGTATACTACATGTTAGTTTAACTTCTATGCATGAATTCATGTTAGCGTTAAAACTCCACTTCATTAATTTGTGCTGACAGTTCTTGCAGCTGTAAAAGTGGGGGGTCCCCCCTGGCTCTATGGTTCTAGTGCCCATGATTAGGATATTCGTTGAGGGTTGGTAGAAGGAGGGGCAGGCTCATTTTTTATACTGCTATTTTGATAAAGTAAAAAATGGGTAGTGCAAGAAGAGGAATTAGATTTAAGTTGTATACTATGAACAGTACGACATATAATGCTCCAGATACACAACATGCATGCATACATATGGTTCTATATTTTATTACATGCAACATGGCTTGGCCAAATAATACAATATCTTTACTTGTATGGCAGAGTGATTCTACTACCTGGCTATGCATGATATATCTTCAGAAACAAAATAAAGTCCCTTTCTTTGTCCTCTATATTATTTATTTATTTATTATTATGCTTATTATTTTTGTGTTTTGAGCCACCAAACAGTAGCCTATCAGACAGTCTACAATCAGTAGCTCAAAGTGTAATCTAAGTGCCCACTATAGCACACTTATAACAACACTGTTACTAATGAAAATGGGATAGGATAATGGAAGGAGTAAGATATGCTGCAGAAAACATACTGAGATCAACATCACGGTTAGATGAGGATATTAACTTTTTAATCTTTATCCTTCATTCCATATATTGTTTTAGAAAGGCAAAAACCTAAATCTTTATGCAAGTCTGTAAATTGTATTTAGTAAACTAAATTTGAAGTAAGACTACAGACAACAAAAGTTATTGAAAGTAAGAACATCGATTTCTTTCTTAAAACCAACCTTTCTGTGTGTAAATTGTGTAAATTGTTAATATTATTAAACCATTCTCTTGTTAAATTAGAAAAATTACAAACATATCATACAATACTAATAATAAAGCAAGTAAACACAAACACATAGATGAACATAGTACAACTCAAACTTCCCCTTGACTTACGTTCAGTCTCGCACACCTCACACTTTAAAAATGAGCTAAAAGCTTATTTTCTCAATTCCAGAACCTGCCCTTGCCATTACTCTACCTAGTCTTCCTTCCCTTTACGTACCCTCAATAGGACCATACTTAGTACCTCTTTACACCTCTCTCTCCAATGTGTCTGCTATGCATTTGTATAATTTTATACAAACAAAATTTTTTATTGTTGACCTATTGAACTATATTAATGTAAAATTGTTACTTAGATTCTTTTTAATGCAACTTTAACTTTATGCATGAAACCCAACATATGTAAATCTTTTTGCTATAACTGCTATTATATCAATATTGTTTAAAATTGTACTTGTTTAAAATGTACTACTGGAGCTTTTCTCCTCGGGTCTCCACTGAAAATGGGCCACAAGCCCAGTTGGACAAACATGGTTAGCATGTCAATAAATAAAATAAATAAATAAAATATTTAACTAACAGTCCAAATAAGGTGTACTTTATACTAAACCACCTGCATAGTACTCACACAATCTTTAACAGGAGGAATATAGGAATAAAGGAATTTTTCATATTCACTTTGTATTTACCTGCGATTAACTTATTGGAAGTTATGCCCAATGTCCAATAAAGTAATTTGTATCTTTCCCATTTGTCAAACTCAGCTATTGCATTTGTTTAATCTCTTGATCTAAGTTTTTTAATTTTTTCATAGAATTTCTTTATCCTAGAAACATTATTTTTGCATTCTTTAGCTAATATATGTAATTGAACAGATAATGCATCTAAATTTGAGATTATTTTGGCCTTACATTGCAATTGAATATCTTTAGTAAACTCTCCACACTTGTGTTCAAATATGCTTAAATATATCTTGTATAGCAAAAATATTCATACTTTGAGGTGGACATAAGTCTCCCTAATAAATATTCACTGTAGAAAAGTCACCTTAGAGTCTTTACTCTGTAAATAGAGGATTACATTTCTCTTGAATAACTAGAAAACTAATAATTTTGGTGCAGACCTGAAGGTAACCATGGAATTGTCCAAGAGGCCATTAGTTTATATAATTGATGAACTGACAGAATGAGCTTGTTAACCATCCAAAAATACAATTTACTGGCAATTCCCAGTGGATAATGATTATAGTCTAGTTTAGTGGGATTAGGTGTTCTCCATATATCAACCAAATATAGCTCACCAATGAAACACCTTAGCACTATAGAATTCTTTGGAAGTTAAGATGTATGGCAAGGGTTCCTGTTCAATACTGGGCCCATGGCAATGTTAAAATCATCTGCTATTATAAGTACACATGATGAATGAAAAGGGATGCAATATTTTAGCAAAAAGATTTAGGAACCCTGGATTATCCTCATTGGGAATGTATAGGTTTACACATAACAGGGGACAATGAGGGGTGCTATTCCTATTATTGTCCATTGACACTGGTTAGCTGTAGAAATCTAATTCACAACTGATCTAAGCTTTTTGTGAATTAAGATGGTACTGTAAAGGATAAAGCCTTTTTGTCTTTCAATTTCTGGAAAGCCAGACATACAAATTACTGTTTAATCTTTTTTTTTTGCAAGAATACTACCTACACTGAAGTATCAGTAACGGCACATGCTTTATTTATTGATTTAGTTAAGTTTGTTTGTTTACAGCAGTTGTACACTGACCATGATATACCATATGCAGCCACAGCTAAGGTGAAGAAATTCACAAAAATATTATTAAAGGAAAACAAGAGAAATGTGGATTAATTTTAGTAATACACATGAGGGTGAAGCAAGAGGTGAGGTCAGAGAATCAAAGTAGAAATGATGTCACTGAGGTGTAGACGGATGATGTGTCCAGTGGAAAAGCACTTGCAATCAGATTTTAGGTGTAAGCGCCTTTTGTGTGGTTCTCTGAAGGTAGGGAAAGAGGAGATTTCTTTTAAGTTGTAGATGAGATATTGCCAGAGTTTGGGTGCAAGAATGGAGAAGGAGTGGTACACTGCAATTTGGTTTGTAGGGGTCTGGTGCTAGTTAATTGTGAGAGGTTGCAGAGGTTGTATTGAATTTATTGTGGAGCTTGGAACAAAAGGTGTGAAGGCACCTGGTTGAATTAGTTTGAAAAGAAAATACCCTAGGAGTAGCTCAGCTTTGTAGGAGACTGGGAGCCATCTGTCTTCAAAGAGAGTAGTGCAGTAATGTTTCTGAGGTGGGAAATGGAAATGAATCAGCAGATTATCAATGGGATTCAATAAACTCCATGCAAGAATAGCACTATTCTTGCATGGAGTGGTTTGTGTCCCTATAGAACAGCAGCGCACCTTGCATATTCATGAAAGTGCACTGCTGTTCAACCTACATGAACATATGCTGTGAACAAGTGCAAGGGGCATGTTCAAGTAGTGCATGGACATTGAACACACCCCCTGCACTCAGTTAGTACCATATGGCACTTTTTAGTAGGATCTGGCATAATATTAGAGAATTACTCTAATATTATGCCAGTATTTCAGTGTCCGCGGACACTGAAATGAAATAAATGATCATTTCAGTGTCTGCAGACACTGAAATACACACAGCATCAGGCAAGCAATGCAGAGATGTTTGACAGTTTCTGTGACACACACCCTGCATTGTAAAAGTGCTGTATAATACTTCTGCAACCTGCTAAAGCAGGAAATGTATCCAAATTCACAAATAATGGGGGATACATCCCTCAAAAGGGACACAACATACATATTGCCCTCACAAAGTTAGAAAGTTGATAGAAAACAGATCATGCATTAGCATGACTTACCAAAGGATAGAAGTCTGAAAGCAAATATATGCCAATAATCCCTGACAGCAGTCTGTGTGGACAAAGGCACAAATAATGAGGGCAAAAACAATAAAATAGGGACACTTCTGAAAAATTATCCTCACACACTTAGAAAGTTGAAAGAAAACAGGATATGTATTAGCAGGATTCTCTGAAGGATAGAAGGCTGAAAGCCAAATAAATGCCATTATATTTCAATTGCAGTCCTCAATGACTTGCGAGAACACAGCAATACTCACTCATATAACATACTAATATAATAATATTATCATTTTTTTTCCTAGGCTAAGGAATGTTTAAGTGTAGCTAAATTGGTGTGCGAGTTATGGCCCACTGCTTACCATAGCTTAAACATCCCATAGAAGGTAAATACAAATATAGAGATAAACTTGCCAAGCTGAGATACTGTAGTGGTTAGAATCCCCACTTTACATGCAGGCATTTACAGTTCAAGTACCAAGACAGGCAACTTATTTTTCCATGGGAAAGTAGTGTTAAAATTAGTTTTGTAAACTTAAATTTTGTAGCAACTGTTTTTTGTCAACCAGGGTATTGCAGCTGGTGTACAATGTAAGTGTGAGTGCAAATAACATGTGAAACCTCCCATGTATACACAAGTGTTCCATACAGTATAGTCACATCCCTTGCCAATGTAAGGAAAGCACATAGCGGGATGCCATGTAAAGTATATGATATACACTTAATAAATTAAATCAGTCCTCTGATATATTTATAAAATGAAAAGTGAGCAATGGTTAGCAATGCTCAGCTATGCTTAGCAAGTGTAACCATTGCTAAGACATGAATGCTAAGCAGCAGGTAGCTCAGCTAAGTGGATATGAGCACAGTTAAACACTGCTCAACAACTTCCCCTTTTAGCAATGTTAAAACCAGCTCCGCAGGTTTGCACACTCCTTAGCAGAGCTTAACGTTTTCAAAATGGTCCAATGACAGCAAAGGGTGGGAATATTGCACTTCTTAAAGAGCACAGGTGGGAATACAGCCATAATATCTAATAGTCCATCTGTGCAGATACAATGGCTGGTGTTGGAGAGGGAGTGCACATTTGGGTGCAATGTTGAAGCATTCAGGAGTCCAGAGTCATGGCTGGGCTCTTTGTTAAAATCCATAAGGAGAGACTTCTGCAAGGCCAGTATCAGGACTCCCAATATAAAGTGGAGGCTTGGGACCATCTTGCATGTGACCTCACCTGTGCCTCTGGCATTCCCCAAACAGGTGAGCAGGGAGAGCACTACTATGCCAACCTAAAGCATAGGAAGTGGGGACTCATAGACCAGTGGATCCAAAATGGATTGACCCATAATGCTCCAGTTGTGTGTAAGTATCACTATCAAGTAGATTGTAGCAAATAATAGCCTGAGAATGTGATAGATAGATATGCATATGTGTTTTTCTCCCCTACAGCTGCAGCAGAGAGGGCTGGTAATGTGGAAGCCTCTGGCAACAGGCTGTTGAGGCTGCACCAACAGGCTGGTGAGTACAAATCTATTTTGCAGTATTTTGTTAAAATGGCTAAGAAGGAGCACATTGCTTACTGCTAGTAGGTATACTGTTATTTTGTGAACCAAATAAATAAAAAAGTATGACTGACGAATATTGAAGTACAATAAAGACCTTTAAAAACTGTTGTGTTTATTCTGGTATGTTGTTGTACGCATATATAGAATGTATACAAGTTTTTCACGGCAAATATGGCTGTGATAGCATACATTAATTGAGGTGCATTTGTGATCAAGCTGTTAGGAGAAACCATAGATGGCGCAGCTATAAAATGAGACATAAATGAAATGTGAAATATATACTGCACTAAGCTCTGAACCCTGAATAGTAATATGGCAAGTTGCAAAGTGTGTTCCATCCAGCATTGCCTTGTGTTAACCTTTGCTTTCCAGGTTGTAGCAATCCAAATGAGTAATGCACAGTACAATAACTATCTGTCATGCATACATCACAGTATTACAAGTTCAGACTGTCTAACCAAGAGACTATTAGGGAGAAACCATTAAAACAAGAACAGCAATTCCACAGTAGCTCAGTGTGATGAAAAATAGCTTACTTGTTACTTTTGCACACCTAGACACAGTTTGAATCCAGGGAGTGGTACTAAGATGTGTGCATATCTACACACAAGGAATCAGGAATAAATGTAAAAACAATCAGGTAGTGTTAACAGATATTTTACCCACAGGTATTATGGGTAAGTAAATGTTGCCAGTAGCTGTATGACTGGTATACTAATAAACCATGTACAACTGTTCAATTGTCACACCACATGCGTGCAAATGACAGCAGGGTAGGTACATACAATAGGCACTCTTCCTGAATCATACCTTTCAACTGTACAGATACTCACTGAATGTCCAGATATTTGTCTCAGATCTGTATTCCGTTTTACATAAAGTAGTGGTGTCATGGCAAATATGTGACAAATCATTATAGACTGAAGTTAGAAAATAATGATAGACATACACGTGTCAGATGTCATATCCATCAGAAAAGCCATGCAAATCCAATACCTGTAATTTTAACAACTTTCTAAGTTTGTAAGAGCAATATGTAAAAATTGTCCATATTTATGGGCCTTTGTCCCACTCATATGCATGGCTATGTCCAGATCTCGTGCTCTAAGAGGTTGAGAGATATGTTTCTGATACATGTCTCTCAAGTGTCACGCTGTCACAGCTAGTGGTCACTGCTGCAAATAATCTTGGACAAAGCTAGGAAACCAGTTGATGTATATCTGCAGCATACTCGCATAACAGCAGTTCAGGGTAACCCTCCTGTGCCAGATATGTAACCCTGACATGTGTCTAGTCATGTACCCAGAGTTGTCACAGTTTGCCTCATACCATTCCAGACTGACAGTTTAATAGGCATGCTTGAACTACAGAAGCTATGACCATAGGTAGATGGAAAGTAAGAGCAGACCCATAGAGCATTGAGCAGTTCTGTTGTGGAAAATAGAAGCATAAACAGTTGTTAATGGATTTTCTGCCCTCCCTCATCTGCATCAATAATTATTACTCATATACTACAGGTATGTTTAGCTCCAACCCAATGTTGGGACTTGTGTTATATTTATTATTAATGTGTTTGATTGTTTGCATGTTAACATATCTTGTTCAAATACCATTGTTGGTGGCCTGTTGCTGTCAATGTTACTGTCATGCTGTTCCAATGCATATTGTTGTTCCATTTATGCATGTGTTCTGTGTGCTATGCAACTGTTTCAAATCTGTTTTATGGGGTTAATTGGAACACTCATGCATGCTGCTATAATTAATCTTGAAATGTGTTGTTCATGACTAACCGGCATATTTTGTAAAACCTCAACACCATAATGAGCTTGGGAAGGCAGATCTCAGTGGATCCACCTGTCCCACCTCATCTGCCTGTGGCACTGGGCCCCAGCATGTCTGGTACCCAACCCGGATATCCCTTGTCTGCTGATCCTGCACCACCTTTGGGTGTAACTGCCACAGGGGATAGGGCCAGTCCCCCCTCGGAGTGAGCATGGACAGGAGGCTGTCACCCACAGTCAGATCCAGGGTTTGGTACTCAACACCCTTCAATCTGAGTTTGGAGAGGAACTGTGCCAGATTGAGGGTAGCCTGCTGCACCTTGGGGGGCAGGCTGCCCTTCCTGTCCAGCCCCCAGCACAGCCACCTTTGGGACTGTGAAGGTGCAGTGGTGACTGCCCATGGATGGGGATCTCAGTCCAACTGTAACCATATGGGTGCCCTTGGGCTTCTGATTCCCACCAACCTTCCCTGTCAAATGTTTTTACTCCCCTTAATGTGTCATATACAGGCCCTGTCTGCTGTCTTGTCTGGCTTGTCTGTCTCCCTACCCAACCTACCTCCCCAGACATACCAAACAATCCTTCCCCAACATCTCACTCTCACCTTAAAAAAAAGAAAAGGGGATCTGTCCCAAAAAAAAATTATCGCCCCATAAATAGCTGTCCATTTCGCACACATGTCCAATGGACACATTTAATCTGGTTCAATTAGTTTGACAACACATTTCTGTTGTCCTCACCCCTCTCTCTGGGTTTTGAGTGTCCAAATTCACCTCCACATTCTGTACAAATGCACAGCTGTTGCTGTATAAGAAATGAAAAGCTATGGGCCTTCCCTTCACCCATCCTGCACATCCCTAGCTATCTTTTATATTGCTTTTACCTCTGCATGCTCCTTTTTCACCACTTTCCTATCATCCCTTTTTCTTTTCTTTTAAAGAAATTAGCGCATGTGTAAGAGTGAGTAAGTGGTATTAAGGTGGAGTTAGCAAGTTTGCGTGATGCTAAGTGAAGCCAACACAGATTAAGCATCTTTACATTTAACCGTGTGTTGGCATTGATTAGCGCTGTGCAAACTCACGCAAACCTGCTTACAACTGCTTAAAACTGTTTTAATCACAAATGTTTCCATCAGCCACTGTTCTGCCTAGCAACAAAATAATCAACCCTGTCAAGTCTTGAACCCAGGTCCCTGTATAACATAGTCAGGTCAATATACCATGACACCCTTTGAGCTGTAAGGAGTGCTGATGCTTTTTCAAATGTGTCATGCAGTAGAGTCATTCAACAGTAGGAAAATTATTCTGTAGAATCAGTCAGGTTTTGCATATATACATATACACATGCATATATGTATGGAGATGCATTTATATGGAAAAAGATATACATAATTTATATATATATATACATACACACACACACACGCACACACACACACATGCACATGCACACACACACACACACACACACACACACACACATATATATATATATATATATATATATATATATATATATATATATATATATATATATACTCATAACATGTAGTGGAGTGATACCTCTGAACCATACCTCTCAACCTCTTAGTGCAAGAAATCTGGCCAAAGGCTGCCCAAATGGGGGGACAATGGGCCAAAACTACGGACATATTTTAAATATTGCTCTTATAAATGTAGAATGTTGCCAGAGTGACAGGGTTTGTTTCAGCATACATGTTCTGAAGGACATGAGTTCTGGAACTGCAATATATGTCATTATTTACTATCAGAAATCCTCAGATCATCACAGTGATTTACCAGGGAAGTAAAAATAATGAATCTGTAGAACAGACCAGAAATATGAGCAATAAACCTGGGCATTCTGAAACAATCTGGCCAGTTGAGAGGCAGGCACAGAACCCCTTAGTGCAATGAATCTGGCCCCGGCTTGACATAGTGGGTGGGTGAAAGGGCATACAAATAAGAACATATCTGAAATACTATAGTAGATAATCTGACACAATTGCTGCAGTAACACCCTCCTGTCTGTCCTAGCATATATTGACTAAATAGGACAAGTCCAAAACTCAATTACTTCTTACTTGTTAGTGACTTAAATCCTCACATCATCCCACCGATGTGTCAGAAATGCACAACATGTATGGTGGCCAGGGAACAGTACATCCTACAAATATCTGGACATAACATCACATTAGGGAAACTACACTCAGCTGCTAAGCATGTCACCAAGCACCGTCCAAACTACAGTCAGACTGACACAACACTAACTCAAATCTGCTATGGGGAATTACACATGCATTTGCAAATGTATCAGTCACTACAAGGATGTAACAGCACTAAAAAACAGACACCAGTGTGAAAGTCCATACCCACAACCAATTTCACCGCAGCCACAGTGACATACCAGTAAGCCAAATGAACAGTACAGTATAAGGACTGTGTGAACAAAAACATCTCATCATGTTTGCACTCACACACTACCCCTACATATACTGGCCCAATTCACCGTGTAGTATGACACCTGACCATGGTATGGGACATGTCTCAGTCTGCCCCTAAAAACATATACAGCTGATAGACCACCAGAAACTGGAGCAGCATGCAGAGGCAGATAGAAAAGGAGCCAAACACATACATCTACTCCCCTCCCTACACAGGCAAAATAACATTGACACACTACACTGCTACACAGTTCTGACAGTCTGTCAACAATTGCCAGAAATACACAGACCTCTCAAGTGTTCAGAGTCCCATAGAATGTCCAGGCTTTGTCCTCATATATAAGGCCTCTAACACATAACATGTCTGGTAGTCTGATACATCACTGGGATGGTATCAGGAATGAAGGCACTAAATAATGATATACCCTACCTATCATCCTCTTACTGCATGACATCTGGACAAAGCCTGACTTACTTTGGGGACAGAGGCCCAAAAACAGGGGCATATGTGAAATATTGTTGTTATAAACTGAAACACTTGCTGGTGTAACAGGGTTTGTTGTAACATATCTTTCTGAGGGATATGAAGTCAGAAACACAAATGGATGATACCATTTACTGACTGCAATACCTACAGTATACTATTGATTTTTCAAAGATAAAAAATATCTGAGGAACACGCCAAACATGAAAGTCCACAATCTGGCCATTCTGTGGATAGCCCTACAGTTGAGAGTTATGTAAACCACATAACACTGTCAGACTTAAAATCACAGAGAAAAGCCATGTCCACACAAACCTAGTAACACATATTGGAATAAAACCAACCATACTTGGAAAAAAAAGGTATGTCAAATAAGTAAGCATGTAATGGAATGCAGTAGGGGGTATGTAATAACAGGAAACAGGAAGTTCAACAAATATGTCTCAACAAGACTTGCTGTACTGATACATTGCTGATCAGAACCTATGGCCATAGCGACTGGGTCTGTCTGCAGTGACATAGATCACAGCTAAGGCCCCTGAGTCAGCTCACATATGACTACTGCTGGAGTCTGGGTTGAGCAATACTGATTGTGACACTGCTAGGCCAGCTACTGGGATATCATAGATATCCATATGTTAATTGTGAATACAACTATGATATACGTGTTTGTCTCAGAAATGTGAGAGACCTATACAGGGTATTTGAATAGTGAAATACTGTTGCAGATGTGTGTGTTGAACCGCATGTGATATAATGAGCTCATACCATTAATCTGTCCAGTGTTATGCACACTGACCATATGTGTGCCTCATATTTGTAGTCATTTACTCATAGAGTTGTGTTATGTCTGGCAAATCATTGGTAACCTGTGAAGACTGACATTACAACATCCCCTTCTCTTTCTTTTGACTGTTCCCATTAGGGGTCGCCACAGCGGATCATCTGTCACCATTTCCTACTCCTATCCTCTGCATCTTGCTCTGTCTTACCAACCACCTGCATGTCGTCTATAAGATCATCCCTACACCTTATCTTCAGCCTTCCTCTTTTCCTCTCACCAGGCAGCTTCATCCTTACCATCCTTTTCCCAATATACTCAGCATCCCTCCTCAGTACATATCCAAACCAACATAATCTCGCTACTCTCTGGCTCTTTCCCCAAACTGTCCAACCTGGGCAGACCCCCTAACATACATATCCCTAATCCTGTCCACCCTTGCCACACCCAGTGCAAATCTTAACATCTTTAACTCTGCCACATCCAGCTCCAACTCCTGCTTTTTGTCAGTGCCACTGTCTCCAACCCATATAACATAGCTGGTCACACTACCATCTTGTAGACCTTCCCTCTCACTCTTAATGGTATTCATCTGTCACAAATCACTCCTGACACTCTTCTCCACCCTACCTATCCTGCCTGCACTCTCTTCTTCACCTCTCCCCCACACTCATCATTACTCTGAACTGTTGATCTCAAGTATTTAAACTCATCCTCCTTTGCAAACTCTACTCCCTACATCCTCACCATCCCTCTATCCTCCCTCCCATTTACACACATATATTGTGTCTTAGTCCTGCTGACCATCATTCCTCCCCTCACTAGAGCATATCTCCACCACTCCAGGGTCTCCTCAACCTGTTCCCTACTCTCACTATAGATCACAATGTCATCTGCAAACATCACAGTCAACGGGGACTCCTGTCTGATCTTGTCTGTCACCTTGTCCATCACCACTGCAAATAAGTAAGGGCTCAGAGCTGATCCCTGATGTAATGCCACCTCCACCTTAAACTCACCTGTCACTCCCACTGCAGAACTCACTGCTGTCACACTACCCTTGTACATATCCTGTAGCACTCTTACAGATTTTTCCACCTCTCCTGACTTCCTCATACAATACCACAACTCCTCTCAAGGCACCCTTTCATATGCTTTCTCTAAGTCCACAAAGACACAACGCAAATCCTTCTGACCTTCTCCGTACTTCTCCATCAACACTCTCAGAGCAAACATCACATCTGTACTGCTCTTTCCTGGCATGAGACCATACTGCTGATCACTAATACTCACCTCCCTTCTTAACCTAGCTTCCACATGCTGTGTCTGATCAATGTTATCCCCTGTAGTTACTACAGCTCTGAACATCACCCTTATTCTTATAATTGGTACCCAAACACTTTTTCTCCACCCTTCACGCATCCTCTCAGTTTCCAAGATTACATTAAACAATCTGGTTAAAAAGACCACTGCCATTTCTCCTAAACATCTCCATGCTTCCACAGGTATGACATCTGAACCAACAGCCTTTTAATTCTTAATCCTCATCATAGCTATCCTTACTTCCTCCTTGCTAATCCATTGCACTTCATGAGTCACCATACCCACATCATCCAACCTTCTCTCTCCCTCTCTCTCTCTCATTCTCTTCATTCAACAGCCCATCAAAGTACTCTTTCCATCTGCTCAACACACTCTCCTCACTTGTGAGTACGTTTCTGTCTTTATCATTTATCACCCTTATCTGCTGCACATTCTTCCTAGCTCGTTCCCTCTGTCTAGCAAATTGGTACAGGTTCTATTCTCCATCCTTGGTGTCCAACCTTTCATACAACTCTTCATATGCCTTATCCTTAGCCTTTGCCACCTCTGCCTTTTCCATGTACCTCATCTCCTTGTACTCCTGTCTACTTTCTTCATCTCTCTGACAATCCCATTTCTTCTTCTCCAACCTCTTTCTCTGTATACTCCCCTGTACTTCCTCATTCCACCACTTGGTCTCTTGTCCTCCTTCCTCTGTCCAGATGTCACACCAAGATCCTTACTAGTCCTTTCCCTTACTAGATCTGCTGTAGTTACCCAGATATTCGGTAACTCTTCACTGCCACCCACTGCCTGCCTTAAGTCTTCCCTAAACTCAGCCTCACAATCACCTTTTTTTCAGTTTCCACCATTTTATCCTGGGTGCTGCCCTCACACTTATCCTCCTTTTCTTGATCACCAACATCATCCCACAGGCTAACATTCCATGCTGCCTAACTACACTTTCCTCTGTCACCACTTTACAGTCTTCAATCTCCTTCAAATAGGCCCTCCTGCATAGGAGATAATCCACCTGTGTGCATCTTCCTCCACTCATGTATGTCACCCTATGCTCCTCTGTCTTGTTAAAATATGTATTCACCACATCCATGTCCATCCTTTTTGCAAACTCCACCACCATCTCACCTTCTGCATTCCTTTGCTAAACACCATACCTACCCATCACTTCCTCATCACCCCTGTTCCCTTCACCAACATGCCCATTGAAATCTGCTGCTATCACCACTCCCTCACCTTTGGGTACAGTCATCACCACTTCATCCAACTCACTCCAAATGTTTCTGTCTCATCCATCACACACACGACTAGCAGAGCATATGCATTAACAACTGTCATCATTACACCATCAATTTCCAGCTTCAGTAACATCACTCTATCCGACACTCTTTTCACCTCCAAAACACTCTCACCATATTGTTTCTTTAGGATAATCCCTATACCATTCCTCCTCCCATCCACCCCATGATAGAACTATTTGGACTAGACTCCTATACACCTAGCCTTAAACCCCTTCCATCTGGTCTCTTGCAGACACAATATACCAACCTTCCTTCTGTCCATCATTTCAGCTAGCTCTGTCCCCATACCAGTCATACTGCCAACATTAAAAGTTCCTACCCTCATTACCACACTCCTAGCCTTTCTCCTTTCTTCCTGCCATATAAGCGTCGGACATTCTCCAGGGTATGTCTGTGAATACAAAGGCTACCGTGCTATCAAATGACTTAAGTGTGTTACAGCAGTATTAACAAAGTGTCAGTAATTTTGGCCCATCACCCCCATGTATGTGTGGTGTTCTCCAGATGTCCAGCTCTAACAGGTTGACAGGAATGACTGAGAAGCAAGAGTGTAAATACAGTGTGCCATACTGACATAGAACAGAAATGTATATCAGGTATTACCTGTGCACATCTATGTATGAGTAGGTGTACCTTGCTGCCTCATAACAACAGATATAAGATGCAAAATATCAGGCAAATAAGCTGTACATGTTTTACACGCGTGTAATCTCAGTTTCTGTTCATCCAAAAGAGTTAGATTACTACAGCTACTGGTTGTTGCAAAGCCCTGACACAGAAATGGGTACTAGAATAAGTATGATTATCAGGTTGAAATTGGAGACGTGCCTAACTGTGTTATGACCTTGTGTCGATGCCTACTACAAACAGCCATATGACCATTGACATAGCTGTATGGACTCAGCAATACCTTACCTGTAAAACTTGTCTCCACAAAAGTAGAGTAATCCCCTTTACACAAAACCACATAACTGGTCACTGTATTGGCTGTACAGGTCAGAGTAGAAGCAGGCACCAACCTGCAGTGAGTCATCCTTTTTCTGAACGAGCATATAAGGTCACATGTGAATTACTGTAAGGGTAACTATGAGTACATATTGGACACATTCACCAAGGGCAATCACAAGGCTGTCTTCACATATGTCTGCAATCTCAGAGGCAACAAACCAACCCATCCTGGAATAGTGGTCAATCACACCACATACACACACGCCATAGCTATAGCCAACCTGCTGCAGACAGTTTTAGGGCAAACATCACACTCCTGGCTCACCATCAGTGTAGGTGGATATGCACAGCACCTGAACCCCTCCCCTCATAATCAGTTAGCAGGTGCATACTGCCTAATCAAAGTCAACAAAAGCAAGTCTCCATGGGACCTGAGAACATTCCTGTCTGCATCCTACATGAACTCAGGTATATGCTTCCAACTCCATTACACACTGTATGCAAGCAAAGCCTGAGCACCATTGACATCCCATCTGCAAGGTAGATGGCCACTGTCATCCCTCTACACAAACGTGAATGATGAATGGTGGTTTATGCAATGTACTGGCCCTTATTGGGAAGAAAATAACACATCATAACCAGGAGTGCAATGCAGGTTTATACCATGCTGATAGATGACAGAGGTATGATGTGGTTGTAAGTGGGGGCTAATGATAGGAAATATTGATGTGCTGGCTCTGTAAATAACTCTGGGCAATGTCTGAGGTCCTGTGATGTGTTTCCCTGTTTATGTCTTCCAGGTGGCATGCAGCATCAGCTGGCATACACTGCAGAGGAGAATGCAGCTATTACTAAAGAAAGAGTACAGCACCATGCAATGCTGTTCGGCCGGAGCGGACGAAATCTGTGGGAGTGGACTGCCTGTGGGATGACCTTCTCCACAGAGTGAGTGAACACCTTGGGTCACCATGGCTGCACATACAATCAGGTCAGGCATTGGGCAACTGACCTGATATGTCATGCCAGCAAAGGGCTGCTGCCATGGCCAGGGACCGTACTGCTACAGGTGGGGATCCATCCACACAGGCCCCACTTACAGTAATATAGGAGCTCCTTGCCAACCTTGGGGCAACCCCCACACAACACCCAACACATGAAACACAAATCGTGGAGGTGGGTGGCACCCAGGCAACAGGCGAGGAGCATCCAGGTAAGGCCACAGTGCACATCAGTTTAATCATGTAGCAGTCATACTGTTTTAAATAGAGTATCTAGATGTATATGTCAGTTCAAACTGCACTTGTGGGTGGGGTTTAGTAATGCTCACAAGTGCACATCTATGGTGAGGGGCAGCAAACTGTATACTATCATAGCTTATACTGTACCTGTGCAGACATGTAGCATTCATCTTGTACCAATGCCAAATGTGAGTCTGCTGACAATACTTCTCTCCCACAACTACATAGGCACCTCTGGTCTGCATGTGGGACAGCCAACCAGAGGTATCTATGTAGTTGTGGGGGAGAAGTATTGTCAGCAGACTCACACACAACTACATAGGTACCTCTGGTTTGCACATGGGACAGCAGACTGAAACTGGTGAGTATGGGATTTTCCTGTTGTGGCTCACCAGTACCCCAAGCATGTTAAGTTCATGCATGTGGCCATGCACACAATTGTTACTCTCAGTTATTTTGCAATATCTGCATGTTCACTTGTGGTGGGATTAACTGCACTGCATCACAGTGGTCATCACAGGAGCCTATTTGCAGGAGATGTCACATATCTGTAGCATACCTCACAATCTGCCATTGCAAGAAATCTGGACAAAGACTGACAAAATGGGGTGATGAAGGCTCAAAACTAGGGACATATTAAAAAAATAGTGTTATACAGTGCACATAAATGGTGTACACACACCTGTTAGAATGCCAAATATTTGTGAAATACTAAAATGAGAGCACAATAACACATTTCCAAACACTTCCAACCTTTCATGTGACCTATAACATGTACAATTCAATTGTAAAACAAACAAATCTGTTAGGGGAACAATTATGACTTACAAGAAGTTAGATGCATACATGTGCACAGGCTGAAGATAATACTGTGTTGAAGCAGCTTTTGATATTATTACAACATTATGTCTTTTTGGGTACACACCTGCCATCAATTTCAGAGACTCTATGATTAACAGCAAATAACAGTCAGCTGTCATACTAGGATTATCCTAAATTTACTCAATTGCCTGTTACAGCAACAGCCATAGTTCACATACAGCTTACGAAGCAGCAAAGGTATCTCATTTGTGAAAGCTATCAGCCCAGAGAAGGGTACATTCACATTTCCATAGTATTGCATATACCATGGAACACAGTGAAGACAGTCATCAAATGGTGGTGGAAATATGGGGCAACAGTGACATTGCAAAGAACTGGACATCCCTCCAAATGTGTGGAAAAGACAAGATCCAAACTGGTCAGGGAGGCTGGCAGGAGACCTACAACAACACTACATGAGTTGCAGGGATCACTGGCAAGTACCGGTTGTGTACTACATGTGACAACAATCTCCCGTATTCTCTACATGTCTGGCATATGGGGTAGGTTTGGAAGATGGAAGTCTTCTCACACACAGAACAACATCCAGGTCTGGAGAATTTCTCAAGAAAAATGCATCAGGTCCCTCAACAGCATGTGTGGAAATGTGTTATGGTGTAATGAGACCAAGGTTGCACTTTTTGACTACAATACCAAAAGATTTGTTTGGCACAAGAACAACACTGTGCAACACCAAAAGACCACCTCCCCATAGTGAAGCATGGTGATGACAGTATCCTGCTTTGGGGTTGCTGTTCATAAGCTGGAAGTGGGCCAAGGTGGAGGGGATTAGGAACAGTTCAAAATACCAGTCTCTTTTGGCACCAAATCACCATGTGTTGGCTAGAAAGCTGTGGACGGAGAGGACTTACACCTTTCCACACAAAACTGACCCATACCATACATCAAAATCCATAAAAGAATGTCTTCACCAGAAGACAATCAATGTTTTGGAATGGCCCAGCCAACGTCCACACATACATCCAATAGAGAATATGTGGGGTGCCTTGAAGAGGTCTATGCAGAAGTGATGCCCTTGCAATTTGACAGAGGTGGAAGGCTTCTGCAAGGGAGTATGCACAAATATTGCTAAGTCAAGATATGCCATTATGATATACACCTTCCCAAGAAGACTGACTGCAGTAATGAAATAAAAAAGTGCTTTAGCAAAGTATTAGTTTAAGCATGTGCACAGTCATGCAACCATCCTATTGTATGTATTTCAACTTCTACATGCTACCCCAAACTGTTGTGTTTGTTCTTCAACTGGATTGCACATGTTATAGGTCACATTAAAGGTGGGAGATGTTATCACATGATTTCTGTGGTCTCATGTTATATATCAGACAAACCTGACATGTTAACAGGGGTGTCTATACTTTTAATATCCACTGTAAGCTTAGAAGGTTGTTAGTGTAACCAATTCTGTTGTAGCATACATGTACAGCTAGTTTTGAAATGTGAGACTCAAAATATGTCATTAAATAGTGACCCCAGTCCTCATATCATCCCAGTAATGTGTCAGACAAATACAATATTTATGATGAACATACCAGAAATATGAGCCACACATGTAGACATTCAGCGACACTCTACACAGTTGAGAGGTATGTTCTGTAGGAGTTGCCACTGTGCTATAAAGGTGAACAGCGATTATGTGCACATGGGTGCAGTGTGTGCTACTTGAAGGCCCATCACCTACTAACACTACTCACATATCACAGAGGTGTATATGTTGCAACAGGAAGTGGAAAGGGCTGAACTGCATGATGTTGAGGGCCTGTCCAAGGTGTGTATGTAGTGGTCTGACTGTGTTGTGAATGTCACCAGTTGTCTATTGTGAAGTCTGTGTAATGCCTGTCTGCCACCTCACCTGTATGTGTGTGCTTGTGTGCACATGCATGTGCGTGCATGTGTGTGTGCGTGTGTGTGTGTGTGTGTGTGTGTGTGTGTGTGTGTGTGTGTGTGTGTGTGTGTGTGTGTGTGTGTGTGTGTGTGTGTGTGTGTCTGTGTGTGCAGCAGCAAATGGTATAGCGCAGGTATTAATTTACATATGTTGCCTTTCCCCCACAGGTGATCATAGTGGTCATGGTCCTTCCCACTCAGTCTCTGATGTCGGTGTCTCTGCAGACTCTGGCAATGATGATGGTCATATTCAGATACAGGTGGTGTGGTTAGGGGCTGAATCTGTGCCATCGTTTGGCATCCCACAGTCATCCACAATGTTCCCACACACAGTCACAATGCCCACACATGCCTCGTCCCCAGCAGCCACAGATGATGGACAGTTGGCAGGTAGTGGTATGGAACAGGCTAGTATGGTGACTCTGGCAGGTGTGAGTGTAGACACTGTCCATAGGCAGAGTGCAGGTGAAGTCCCACACATGCAGATGGACAGAGGTGCTTGCAGGAGGACTGCTGCTTGTCAAGCCACTGTCGCAAGTGCCACAGCAGATGTCACCAGATGCATGTTTCAGGCTGTCATGGATCCACAGGCACATAGTGAACACAACACCAGACAAATACTCAGGTTGTTGGCTGCAACTGTTCCTGATTTATGTGGTGGCATATGTGACCTTGTTGAGGCCACACACCAAAATACTGAGGTCATGAAGAGGCGGTGGGGTGAGACCTTGGCCATTCTGGACAGTGGCATGTCTGTGCTAGAACATGTGGTGGAAGATGGGCATCGGCCATGTGGACATAGCTCAGCACCAACATTAGCTGAGAGTCTACGGAGCCATGCACCTTCAAACTCCCATAGTGGCAGTGACACCAGCACTTCTGAAGGGGGTTTGCTGTCACCATCACAATGGAGCAGTCCATGGGCACGTGGTCCTGGTCATTCCTGTCAGGGAAAGAGATCCAAGAGGCAAGAGTCTCCATCAAGGAGCAGTACTGCATCTGGCCTTCAGCCTGATGTTGCTAGTGAGACCTCTGCCAAGACCAGTTCATGTGTCCATGGCTGGAGATGGTGAACTGGACACTCTGCGATGTACAGGCCACAGCTTTCCAACATACCCCTGTGTAGGGCAGCCACATGGTGCGACTGTGTGCATACATACACACACACATCTGTATCACAGGCAAGTCAACTCCAGACACACACAGCACCTCTGCATAGCTCATCTATAGGATACCCCTCCAAACACACACACATGGATGTCAACCATATGGCCCAGCCTAGGCCTCTGGCATTCCCTCACCACACTCTGTGCATATGATGATACCGTACCACATTCTTGTCATGCATTCCATCAATGCAGGGACAGGCTAATATGGGTCTGATACACAGAGTGAATATAGTACAGCGTAGCTATGTAATCCTTTTTAAGGTGCTGTCTGTTTGCATTTGTCATGGGTAAACATAAAGGTGTATGTACCTTATTAGCCATGATGCATTATTGATGTTAGTACCACTGACTGAATGTAGTCTGACATGCTATATTCTGTGTTCCATGTGTCTGTGTGTCTGCAGGTTGTGGCCCTGCAGACATTACTAACATGGAGTATGGCAGAGTGGAAATACACTGACCATTTCATAGCCAAGGTACAGCTTTATATGTACGTTTACTAGGTGTGTATGCATGCAAAAGTGTGTGATGGACACTGTTGTCAGACAGTGTGACCTGGGGTACATACCCCTTGTCACAGACAGTTATTCTTCAAACATGTCACCTCAGTGTTGCGTAGTACCACAGGCTCATACATATGGAACAGGATACTGGAGTACTGTCCGTAGGTCCCTCACCAGCTTAGCCATTAGATTGACCACAACAGATTCACGTGTCAGCGCCTGTTGTCCCTGCCAATTCTTTACCATACATTCAACCCTGATGCAGTTGGTGAGGGCATGCATGGTAGTGTAAATGACAGGTTTGTGGTATGTATTCCTGAGTTCACAGGGTGGAACAGGGAGACAAAATGGTATATCCTTTGCATACACACAGTAAAGACTGACACAGGGGATGTTCATACAGTAACAAAAACACAGTTGGCAATGGACAGATTCATAAACCTACATATACACTTTAATGTATTATAGCGCTACATACACATGACATGCCCCACATAGATTATATGCATGGGACATAACCCACTACCTCTTACAACACATAATGTTGTGTATGCCTTCATGGATGCTGAGATAACCCACCAGAAATAGCAACTGAATTCATTTATTGCTCCTACAAGCCTGGACAAGTGATAGGGTAACAGACATTGTATCAGCATGATGTTTCAGTCAGTTATGACATCTGATGCAGGCATTTATGTCAGTGCATTAACTGTCACCTATTTGGCAACAATATGACATACGTGGCCATTGTTAGGCGATGTAGACCACATATGGGTTGCAAACCTCCAGATATTCTGTAGACATCTGTATAGATGACTGAAATGACCTGTACAATGGTTTAACATGCTGCATGTGAGGCAGATGCCATTAACACGCTATATAAAGTAATGCCATTGGGAGGTGGTAATCAGGCATGGATGGTACACATATCAAAATGGTATAACCCGCACAGGATATGATTCCCACCCAAACACAGTTGCCAGTATTGAGATTAGGCCCCCTACTTATCTAGTTATTTCTGCTATAGTGTTATGCAGTTATCAGACATGCCACAGAGCTTATATGAATTAACCTTGTCCTAAAACACTTCTAAGGTGACTGGCATCCACAGGCCTTGTTAAGTAGGGTGATGGGAAGTGTACCGGGTGGTACACATACACACACACACCACACACACACACACACACACACACACACACACACACACACACACACACACACACACACTTACTTGGCATTATTGAGATTTGAACCCCTACCTATCTAGTGATTTGTTCTATACTGTTACACAGTTATTGCACATGCTACAGAGCTTAATTTAAATTTGGACTCCTACCTATCTAGTGATTTGTACTATAGTGATACACAGTTATCACCTGCGCTACAGAGCTTACTGAGCTGACAATTGGCCAAAGGTGCTGATAAGGGGAATGACATCAGCAGGACTGACAAAGTAGGGTACTGTGTGGGAAACTTATCAAAATACTTCTTTTTACAAATATACACATTTTTGCACACACACACACACACACACACACACACACACACACACACACACACACACACACACACACACACACGCGCGTTTGCCAGATCTGAGATAAGAACTCCTGCTTATCTAGTGATTTGTACTATAGTGTTTCACAGTTATTGCACATGCTACAGACCTTATTGGGCTGACATCTGGCCAAAAGTGCTGCTAAGGAGAATGACATCAGCAGGACTGATAAAGTAAGGCACTGGGTGGGAAACTTATCAAAATGCTTTGTCTTACAAACATGCATATTTACACACATGCTTAAACACCCACACACACATTTGCCAGATCTGAGATTAGAATCCCTGCCTATCTAGTGATTTGTACTATAGTGTTATGTAGTTATTGCATGCACTACTGAACCTATTGGGCTGACAGATGGCCAAAGATGCTGATAAGGGGAATAACATCAGCAGGACTGATAAAGTAGGGTGCTGGGTGAGAAGCTTATCTAAATACTTCTTCTTACAAACATACACACTACACACCCTCACACACATTTGCCACATCTGAGATTAGAATGCCTGCCTAACTAGTGATTTGTACTATAGTGTTATGCAGTTATTGTGCACTACAGAGCTTACTGGGCTGACAACTAGCCAAAGCTGCTGATAAGGGGAATGACATCAACAGGACTGATAAAGTGGGGCATTGGGAAGTGTTGTGGGTGGGAATGGCCCAAAAGTGTTTGACCTACAAACAAACACACATTCCCACACACACACACACACACACACACACACACACACACACACACACACACACACACACACACACAGTTGCCAGTATTGAGATTAGAACCCATATCTATCTAGTTATGTATACTATAGTGTTACTCAGTTGTCGCACGTGCTACAGAGTGTATAGGGGTGACAGGTGTCCAATGGTATTTCTAAGGTGAATGACAGCAGCAGATCTTGTAAAGTAGGCAATGTGAAGTGTAGTGAGTGTGAACAGTCTCCTGAAACTTAGACCTATGGATACACACACACACACACACACACACACACACACACACACACACACACACACACACACACACACACACACACACACGCAGGTGATGTGACATCATACACCCAACCTCAGTACTATTACACAATGGGGATCACCTTTTATGCTGGCACTTGCAACTGTTTACAACTGGTATGCCACTGTCCACATCAGGACATCACTGTATGACATTTAGGGTATCCATGTGTGTGACTCACTATGTCTGTGTCCCCCTGTGTTTCTCTCTCTACCACTGTCTGTCTCTGTGTGTGTATGCTTGATATATGTTGTTGTCTGTTGCCCATATATACGTCTGTGTATCTTACACAACAGATGCAGATATAGCATGTATGGGCCACCTACAGTTAGCTGGGGGTAAACCTGTCTTATGTGTGTGTGTGGGGGGGCAGTTAAGATGTACATAGCTGTCTGTATGCACAGACATATATACACAATATAGTCATATAGTCCTATGTGGGTTTCAACATGTCCTGTGATTCTCTAAGTGTGGTCGCATGCCCAGTGTGACCTTCTATACTTAGAGCGGGACTCCATTTCAGAGATAGATGTACTCTAGTCCAGGGTTTTGTGTGTTATAGCCATATCTCTCAGGAGTACACATGACTTTCTTCAGGGTACTGGGTTTGTTTAGCAGACATTTTCTGACATATCTGTAGTTTGGCACAACAATGTATTGTGTCATTACCTAGTGCCAGACATTCTCAAGTCATCACAGTGCTTTACCAGAGAAATACTAGTTGTATGATGCATAGAACAATATTATGAGGGGAGCTATGTACATTCTTGCCCAAGAAGGCCATTTGTGAGGTGAGGCTACAGCCAGTTGAGTGATGATGCACTGTGTACACAGTCCAGCAATTTGGTGATATACTGGCTGGAGATCCTCTGCTTGTGTGGTATCTTTCTAACCTGAGTTGCCATATCCTTGTGAGGCCATACTTCTCACCTGTACATTTTTTGGCAGGTTGTCCAGGTGTTTGGCTAGAGGTTTCATCCTGTCTATGTAAACTTGTGTTTTTATGGCAAGTTAGTTACATATAATTGAAGAATGATGTTACAAAATAATGACAGACATTATTGTTTCAGACTACATAACCTTCAGATAATTCCTACTACTGCAAACCCTTCACCCTATCAACTGTCTCACTATGTAAGGGTGATATTTACAACATATGCCTATCATTGAGCCTTTGTTCCACTTTTATTTCTGCCCTTGTCCAGACATCTTGCTGTCAGAGGTTGGGAGTTATGGGTGTGGGTACAGAGTGCATTCTACTGTGCAAGCATGTCCATTATATGTAAAAACAAATATAAGAAAAAAGGATTATTGAGAATAACCACTGGCAACAGTACCAAACAGCACTTATATTCACAAAAGCTTTAGCACCTTGGTCTGGAGGCCATTGGACATTTTATGGAGGATAGTCCTTTTTCTAATTTTGTAGTAGATATGGTTAGTTTTTGTTTGAAAAACAACTATTTTTATTTTAATAATGAGTTATATAGACAGAGACAGGGTACAGCAATGGAGGCAGCATTTGCCCCCATGTATGCCAATCTTTTTATGTCTTTTTTTGAGACACAATTTTTATTTAAGTGGGGTTTTATGAAGAGATGTTGATTTTTATTTTCGATTTATAGATGACTTGATATTTGTGTGTGACGGAGGTTTAAATGAAGTGGATGAGTTTATACTGGAGATGCACAGAAACCCATTTGGTCTATCATTTGATGGACTACAGAAAGGGAGCGTGACGTATTTAGATCTTATTTTGGAAGGAAAAATTGACGGGAGTGTTTCTTCCAGTATACATAGGAAGTTTGTAGATGGTGATCAATATCTCCATGCCTCTAGTTGCCATTCTCCCCATGTATTGAGGGCTTTACCCTATGGGGAATTAGTCTGTATTTCCAGACTATGTAGTGATGAAAATATGCTGGAGAAGGAAATGGAACAAACTGAACGCATGTTCTTGAGAAGGGGCTACGACCCTAGTATTTTAAAGGAGGCCCAAACTAGAGTATGGGAAAGAGTATATAAGAACAAAGGTGAAAGGAATAATAGATCTAGTTATGGAGTGATGAGTGGTGTTGGGTACCTGACCATAAAGAGGTGAATAGAAATGTGACAGATACAATCTATTATGTATCTGTGTACAATATTAAAAGTGAGGGAATAAGAACATTAATAGAATATTATTGGAAATATTTGTTGGAAGACAGATTTTTGGTAGGGATTTTACCTGGAAAACCCCTTTTCTCCTATAAGAGGGGAAGAAATTTGAAAGATATAGTAGTACATGGTAGGTTTTATTTACCGGCTGCTAGTATACAAAATACATTAGTGGTGAAGGGAACATCATGCTGCAATAGATGTCGTGTTTGTGTAAATATTGTGAACACTTTTAATAATATAAATGGGGTCAAATTTGAACCTAGAGATGTTTATTCAAGTAGAAGTAAAGGGGTCATTTATGCATTGAGATGTCCGTGCACCTTGTTCTATATAGGGGAAACCGAAAGGGAATTTTGTGTCAAATTCATGGAGCATATAAGAGATATTAGGAATAGGAAGGAAGACAAAATAATTGCTTCACATTTTAAAATGTTTCATGGTAGTGATACTGCCATGTTACAAGGTACAGTTTTAGAAGCTGTGGAATGTTTCTGTGATGATGAGAATGTATTAAAGCAGAAACTGTTGTATAAAGAGAGTATTTATATTTTAAAATATAAAACACTTGTGCCTAATGGTTTAAATAATGATCTAAATTGGAAATGTTTGCTTTAAAGGTTAAGTGATTATTTAATTGGTTAATAATTGATGTTAATTGTGTAAGGTATAAAAATATGTGTAAATGTTTGTTACTGTTTGATATTCCTTGAAGGTGGTGACACCGAAGCACTAGAGAATAAAAGTTTGGTGTTTGCCTTGTTGTTTGTCATTTCTGCCACATTTGGTGGCTCATTTGGGCCAGAGTTGTTTCAATTTTTCTGTCAGAGGTTGGGAGTTATGGGTGTGGGTACAGAGTCCATTCTACTGTGCAAGCATGTCCATTATATGTAAAAGTAAATATAAGAAAAAAGGATTATTGAGGATAACCACTGGTAACAGTACCAAACAGCACTTATATTCACAAAAGCTTTAGCACCTTGGCTACACATCCTTCAAGATGTCCATTATATGTGTAGTATATTTCTCATAGCACTGTGACTTCCAGGTATGTCAGTGGCAGAGCAGTGGGTATCACTGACATGCATAACAGTTGGCACTGCAGTCATCTGCACATGGCCATGTCAAAGACAGCATTCTACCTATGGCACTACAAGACTGCCAGGAGAATGTGTTGGCCAGATCATGATAGTATGAACCACACATAAACACAGCTCATTGACCCGTGCATATTGTGGACAGGCAACATGTTTTCATGTGTATTGGTACAGCCCTGCCAATGTGTGCTATGCTGCTATTTCCCTGCAAACATACATGTTACTGCATTTCTGTGGGTATATGGGGAGGGGTCACACCTGTCAACTGTACACATTTGCTCAGACTGTGCTGATATTTGCTTTACATTTTGGTTCCATTTACCATACTATTGTTCCCTGTCTTTGGGACTAGAGGCATATCAGTAAAGAGCACAGGTCAGATTGTAATGGCATACATTTAAGTTTCAGACTTCTTACCCTACATAGCCTTACTGCAACTGTGAGTCTTGCTGTGCTATCACTGTGTGAGTCTGTAGGGGGTAATTCGACATTGCCGCCAGTTGTGTGCCTTTACCAGAATTTCTCTCTGGTTTTCTACAGCTGACTTACTGTGTGGATGTGAGGGGTGGGTATGGGACCCCCACACTGACATCCATGCCTGTGACCTATGACTGCCATTTAGTTGTCCCCACATATATACTGCAGTGGGATTTGCCACCTTGGGTACTACTACATAGTGTGTGGAGGCCAGTTTTGGGCAGACATTTCCTGGTGTCATACCTAGCTGTCAGTTGATAGCTGCTATCCCAGTAGGCCACCCCATTCCCTTGCATGCATGCAGCATTACCATAGACATACTAGTCCATTCATTTATTGTTAAGAAGGCTGACTTACCATGTCACTGCGGCAGTTTTGAGGATAGTACTTGAGGGCTGCCTATGTTGGATGTACATAGTACACTGCCTACACATGTTAAGTTACAGGTAATGTGATGTGTGTGTCATCCATTTTACTGTGTGTGCCAGTCAGAGAGAGGTGCCAGTCCCTGGGGTCCCTACAGTGTCAGTGTGTGTGTGCTATGCATTGCCTCATTGCCAAGGCCTGAGCATACTGGACATGACTCAGTCTGCCTACAGGAGCAGACTCAGGGGCCTCCTCCTCTGAGTGCCTCTGCACCTGTGGGGACCTTATCAATGGTGGTGGGCTTTGTGGCCCTTCCCCATTCTATTCCTGATGCAGCTCTTCCCGCAGGACCATATTGTGTAGCATGGCGCATGCTATGAACATGTGGGCACATGTGGCTGGAGAGTACTGCAAAGCTCCACCAAATATGTCAAGGCAGCGGAATCATGACTTGAGCATCACAAACACATGCTCTATACTGATCCTGTTTTGTGTGTGTGCCTCATTATGGCATTCTTGTGTGGGTTTGTGTGTCCATGTCTGATGGAAGTCATCATCCATGGCTTCAGTGCATAGCCAGTATCCCCCACCAGATGGCCATATGGGATGCCCCCAGTGGCAAATGCCTGGTACAGCTGTGATGAATGCCAGATGTTGGAGTCGTGATAGCTTCCAGGGCTGTCAGTGCACACATTTATGATAATGCCCTGGGCACTGCACAAGACCTGCCAGTTGATGGAGTGGAATCCTTTACGGTTTATGTAGACCCTACCCTGTTTTCCAGGTGGTGCGTTGATGTGGCTGTGTGTGCAGTCTATCACACTCAGTACCTCCAGGTATTCTGCTATAAGTTGGAAGAGTCACAGATTGCTGGTCCTCTCCTCACTTGTATTAGGGAAGTAAATGTACTCACCAGCATGTGGTAGCATAGCCTCCAGGAACTGGTGGAGTACCCTGGATGCAGATGCCTGTGAGTCCCCAATTATGTCCCCAGTCGGTCTTTGGAAAGTACCTGTAGTTAGAATTCTTAAGGCTACACATACCTTGATATCCACTGGGATTCGTTCCCCTCTGTAGGCTATAGGTCTGAGTTGAGGCCGGCACAGCTCAGTGATTTGCTGAAGTATATCTCTGTCCACCCTGTAGCTCTCTACTATCTACAGATCATGTAGTCCCTGGTAAGCTACCCTGGGTCTGAACACTCTTCTCCTCCTCAGTCCGTGGTGGTTGTCAGCATTATCCTGCTCTCCACCCTCAGCCTCTAGCACATACAGATGGATCAAAGCAATGGCAGCCCCTAACATTTTTCCAGTTAAAATTCCCCCACATGTGTACACCATTGGTGCAGAGTTTGTGGGAAAAAACAGACTGTAAGGTGTTTCCATAGTTTATACTGTTATGCTGCAGATGCTGCCTGTATGATTGGCTGACTATGATGCATTCCACATACTAGCTATTTAATTTGTTCTTGATTGCTTTTATTCTGCTATTTTCCTTTTTTTTCCTTCCCATTTCTGTCCCTTTTAAGCCCTGAGGCATGTCGCGCAAACCCGCTGCCCAAATGTAAAGTGTCTGGCTATTTCAGTTTTTTTTTTTTAGACCCAGGGCATGCCATGCATATACATTTAGCTAATGTAAACATGAAGAGATGGCCCTCCCTTGATGCAAACATGATCTTCATTTCATGGAATAAGTCAATACAGCCTCAGATACACACCCTTGCTTAGCTGTGCTTAGCTAAGCTTATCTGGGCACCATAGGGCTCCAATGTGCTTACACCATGCAAGACACACCCCATTTTCATGTCTGTTGCTAATCCTACTTACACGATCATGTTATAGCACCTACATGGTTATGTGCAGTTTGGCACTTAGAAGATTTTTGTGATTCAGTAAATTTCCCCTCATTTGCATATCCTACTGTCTTAGCAGTGGTGGTGCTGTGGTAGCGTTGTCACCTCACAGTAAGTCATTGTCCTGTTCAATTCTCAGCTAGAGCGTTTTCTGTGTGGAGACATGTGTGACCGGGGGCTGGCAACTTGGCAAGTAAAAATCCACTGCCAATCATTAGCGGACCGGAGTTCCACTTCCACCCTAACTGGGAAAAGCCGAAAGACACAACAACAACAACAACAACAACAACAACAACAACAACAACAACTACTACTGTGTTATTCCATAGTTACTGCACTACCCCAGAGCCTTTCCCCTTAACAACCACTGTTCCCTGGTCTTGTTTTGATTTTCCATGCCATAGACTATAATGGCAAAATGCAGATTTCCCTTAAAATTGAGTTTTCCCTTTTTTTTTTATTTTCATGCACTATCCCGTTTGAGTGTTGCTGCCCTATGCTTAGACAGCTAAGATCGGTCAAAAAAAACTTTTATTTTTATAAATATGAAACACTTTTACATTCCAATGGCCATATATTTGGCCATTAGCATGCCTAAAGATTATAATACATGCTTTTATTTGAGCTGTCATGCTTCCGTTTTACTTTTTGCAGAAATATATTCTGCTAGTAGCCAAATGCATTTCTGCAGCTAACACTATTCTTGCATGGATATCTGCCTGCTTGCTGAATCACTAATTCATGTCATTTGCATAGTTTTCACCAGCAAATGAGGTAATTAGCATTATGCAGTGGTGTCCATGTAGGAATAGTGTGGGCAGGCTCGTGTATGTTGAAGCAGCAATTTACTGGATCACTCGCCGGCCATATTCTGCACAGGAGCAGCTACACTGTTCCTGCATGGTAAAAAGAGGTTATTGAATCCTTGCTGTATATTTTAGTGGTCTGTAGAGTGGATAACCTTTTTAGAGGCTGTGGCTAGCCCTTGTTCAAGTTGAGCAAGCAGGACTCTTTTGCCTATAGCACCTCTAGCTGATCTGGAAAGAAAGGGAGATATTTTACAGGACCAGAATAAAACAGAATAGAATTTTAATCAAAGAAGACATACTCTTAATATTCCACAGCATTCCAAGAAAGAATAATGATGTCTTGAAATATTTTATTTTATTATTTTTTATTTTACATTTGTTGACCGGGCTGGTCTAGCTGGATACATGTCCTTTTTCAGTAGAGGCCCGGGGAGAAAAGCTCCAAAAAGAAGAGAAGGTACAATTCATATACGTACAGAAGTAAATATTATTAACATACATTAACATAAAGAAAAGCTCCAAGAAGAAGAGAAGGTACAATTCATATAAGTACAGAAGTAAATATTATTAACATAAAGACATAAAAAAACAGTTGGCTTTACATACTGTTGAATAACAGGCACAGAGCTTATGTAGATAATCTTACATGGTTACATTGTGCAGCTTTGTGGGAAAATTGTTAACTCTGGGATGGGGAAGAGGCTTAGGTGGTCTGGGACATTTGGCATGGAATTTTCCCACAAGCCTAAATGAAACACACTCTTTTTAGTTGTTACTGTTGATTCAGTTCTACCTGCTAACAATAATATTGATACTAGAAACACTAAAATATAATAAGATAAAAGAGATAACAGATTATTGAAAGCACTAATCCAACTTATTGTGTACCAAACAGTTACAAATACCATTATCTCTACTGATTAATCAGGCAAGGAACCAGAAGAGCAAACCCCACAGATGCCTGCTCATATCATCTGGTCCCTTGCATCAGTTAAATTACAGCCACACAAATTTAATAATGACCTGCTCAGGCTAAGTAATGTAAGCCATCTTAATTCACATAGGTGAGTATTAATGAATAACCTGAATATAAAACAATGATATATTATTATCTATTAGACTGTCCATCTTAGCAAAGTACTGTACACATCTGCATGCCTGTTACATGCACTACAATAAGTTTTAGCTCCCAAATTTGTAATAAAGGAGAAAATTATAGCATACTGAGACAATGAAGTACTGGAAAATAAACCTGTCAAGTCACTTATTTAGTTTATAAAGATTCTGGGGAGTTCATTCCACTGTTTAGATTCTCAGCACAATCTCTTCTTAATGGATCAAATTCACTGACCTTCTAAAGCGAAATTTCAGGAGCAGTCCCTTTTCATTGCACTTTGCAAACTCTGACCATCACTAAGTGCAACTTCTACATATGACTGCTCAGGCTTACCTGTGATGGCTTGTAAAAAATATTTGCTTCATGAGAAGTAAAGAAAAATATTTGCACAGTACCTTTACTCACACATAACGCTACAAGGAAATGAATGTTAACATTATACTCCAAGTCAAAAAACTGCACTAAAAATGGCAACATTCCTCTGTAAGTACAAAAGGTCACATTTATAGTCCAGAGTTATTTTCATCCACTAGCCATAAATTTCAATCTCTTTTAAGGATCATTTGCTCATCATTGTAATCCATACATTTCATTAGAAAATATGTGTGGATATGTTAACATTTCTGTTTTATGATATATGCAGCATATTCTTTCAATAAAAGGTATATATATATAATATAAAATCAATGTCTTGTAGTATAACTAATTTTTGAAAAACATTACAGAATTAGTATGTGCACAAATTCACTGCAAGGTTATTTTAATCAATTATCTTTACCTATTATGCAATTGATTTAATGAGTTAATTAATTTACTTATGTATAAAAGGTGTGTGCTTTTTTAAGATGGTTGTATTTGATATTGTGTCTGTTCTGAAGAAGGTATTCGAAAACGCACTTTTGTTACTACAAGCGTTATTAAAATCTACAGTTTTCATAATTTATGGTCACGATTTATTATCTTATTGGACTGTTGCTTGCACCTTTATTTGTCTGTTTTTGGGTCTCATACCCTTATTTGGTCTCCGGAGTGAACCTTGTGTGTTTTTTTGTATCGTTTGTTCACTCTTGCATCTCTTCTTTGGTTCTAATCCATACATTTCTTTATAAAATATGTGTGGATATGTTAACATTTCTGTTTTATGAAATATGCAGCACATTCTTTCAATAAAAGGTACTGAGGGCATATATAATAATGCATTCAGTTCCATTCTGTCAAAGGACATTGCCATGAATTTTATCTGTCAGCTGTGTTATTCATAGATTCTTACATCAAGTCTTATTTTGCATCTCTTAAAACTGAATTGAATGCACAGCACATATGATTGTCAGACCCATGGCGTCTGTTTGTTGTTGCTGTGAAAGTAGCTGTTTGATCTTTTTTAAGTTAATATCAGTTTAATTGCTGTAAATCCATGGATATTGTTTTGCAATTTCTGTCAGAGTCAGGGGCAGCTTTAATTGCTTTGAGTTCCTCGATGAGCATACCTGAAGTATCTACCATCTTATTGCAAAACAGCATGCCCAAAAAATGCTTCAAATCACCACTAATTGAAGATTTCATATTGGGGATAAGCTGCTACTTGAGAAGGTGATATTCTTCTTGATTTATTTCATTTATACAGTCATTTGATCTGCAAAAAAAAAAAAAAAAAAAGACAGTTTTCAAAAATAATGGAGCAATCATTAGAAAAGTAAGCAGTGTGATTATTCATAAAAAGTAAAAAATAATTTAATAAATTAACAATATAGTCAGGACCAGTGTGTTATTAAAATAGTAATATTTTCAAGTCTAGCTGTTTTTAAACAAAAGTAGCTAGAGATTTAAACTTTTACATCCAAGCCAGATAAAAATGGACTTCAAGCTGCAGCTGTTTTAATGGATGTTTGAAATCTAAAGTTTACAGGAAACACACTTTCTCAAATTGTTTTTGTGTGTGTCTATTTAATTTAATTAATTTATTTAATTTTTTTAATTTATAATTTATAATTTTTTTTTAATTTATTTAATTTATCTATTTAGTCTTTATTTAAGTATAAGTATTTGTGAAGTGTTTACATTTTAGTATTTTAACAGGCCATGTGCTTTAATTAATTTCATTTCATTGATGGAGATATGCCTATATAAATTAAGCTTTTACAATGATTACTATCTTCTGAGATGAAAGAGTTTAATCTGGAGTAGTTTATAAAATCTGATGCACAAACATTTATTTCCTACTTGCAAGTCAGTCACAAACTTTTGCTTCCTGCTTGCAAGTCAGTTATGTAACCTTATAAGCAACAAATGCCAGCACTGATTTTTTTCAGATAAAAATGTATCCCTTTCTGTAAGATTGTTTTAACCATGTGCAGATTAATTTTGTTATCATGGCCAAATATTGATAAACATATACATTGTCAGTTATTGAATGTTGATCTATCTATCCCTGCTTAATGAAATGTCCCTCTTCTTTACAATACCAATAACTTAAAAATGAAAACATAACTGAATTAGTTTCTAACATTCACTGGGCACAAGCCAGAGAAACTAATACTGAATTGGGCACCAATCAATTTTAGGATGCCTGCAGTCTCTCAGTTTTATGCTACACACACATACCTATGTATAATTTGTGGCAAACAGCATTTTACCTCATTGTGATTTGTGAGGAAGCCAGAACACCAGGTAAAAACAATACAGAAACAGGAAATTTGTGTAAAAACTCCATGGAAAGCACACCTACATTCTGGATTTTGGTTCAAGTTTACCTCTCTGTGGGAAAGCGTTCATGCCATCACAGATCCATCTACTAAACATTCTTTTTGTAAGTCCCATCATCGACTTTATAACAAAAGGTTTCTTCCCACTCATTTTCTGAATCTATTGATGCTATTACCTGCCGTTCCCTGCCTGTCTTTCCATAACTACAGATTTATAATATTCCACTATACCAAATATCTCTAAACTTGATTTGTTATTAGTGTTGTTTACTTGAATCTGACTCTTTGTGACCTTAAGGCCCTGTTTGTGAAGAAACGATTCCTTAATCCTTGGAAATTTATATTCCTTAGTTCACTAAACATGTCCATGAACCTTGGCCACTGCTGTCCCCTTATTGTTTTGCTGATGATCTATGCAGACATCAGTGTCTTCTGTTTTGAATCCAGTCCTCAAATTATGTGGCCAGAATATTTGAGTTTTTCCCTAATTACAGGGAGCATCTGTATCATGTTAGGAAGAAGTCAAAGAATAATGCTCTAGCTAAACATATTAGTGCCATGGGAGATGACCATGTATTTAAGTTTAGAGTTTTATCTCTTATATATGAGAATGGCAGGGGTGGTGATGTAAGAGCTAGAACTGAGGATACGGAAGCAAAATGGATTGTGAGGCTCAGATCTAGTTTTGGACATGGTCTTAATGAGTGCATTCCTATTAAGCCTGTGCTTCGTAATAGACCATTGAATAGATGAATCTTGATTCATTCTTAACATTTCTAACATGTTCAAAAAATTTTAAATTTAAATACATTCATTAATATATATTTATGTCTTGTTAAATATTTATATATATATATATATATATATATATATATATATATATATATATACATATATTTTTAAATAATTAAATAAATAAATATATATATGTTTAAATAAATATATTTTAAATGAATAAACATAATTTTTTATATGAATATATTTATATGTATAATTTCACTGTCCACTATTATAAATGCATTTCAATTAGATAATATTTATTTATGTTTTATGTGTACTATCTTTTAAAATATTCTAGTATGTGTATCTTGTAATACAAATGCATTTCAACTAGGTATTATTTTTATGTGTACTATCTTTTTAAATGTTTTAGTATGTTAATTGATCATTTAGACTAATTAGGAAGAGTATATAAGGTGTGTGCTTTTATGGCAGGAGTTACACCTGAAGAAGCAACTGTGAAAGCGCTTGTGTCCTCTGTTAATAAACTGGTACCTGAACATTTATTCGTGGATTTCTTGCTGTTATTTTGGAATACATCCTCAGCCTGGATTTTTTGCTCCTTGTTCACAAGGGATTTTATATTTTTTTCTGCTATATTGCTGCTTTTTGGGCTCTATTTTTGCTGACTGCGGGTTATATAAAATGTTTTTCTAACCATTTTGGCCATGTGGTTGTCAAATGAGAGATTGCTATCAACTTGGGTCCCCAGGTCCCTAATTTCTTCTTCTGTACTTAATGGATTACCACCTATGTGGTAATTTGTGGGCACTTTGTTTTTGCCAAAGGGGATGACTATACACTTTTTGGCGTTTAGCTTGAGGCCATGGCTCTGGCACCAGTTGTCTGTTTCTATGAGGCCTTTTTGGAGGATGCTGGTGTCGGCTGGAGAGTCGATTATGGTGCCCAGTTTGCAGTCATCTGCAAACTTGGTCAGCCACAGTCCTTCCATGTTGGCCTGTACCTCTGAGAAATATATACCGAATAAGAGAGGTCCCAGGACTGAGCCTTGTGGGATGCCACTTGTATCTGGTTTGGAGTCTGACATGGCTCCAGCAATTCTAATCATGTGGGTTCTGTCCTTGAGCCAGTTTGCAACCCATCTAGTGACATAGGGGTTTATATTTAACCTGGTGAGCTTATCTATAATGCCCAAGTGGGGTATTGTATCGAAGGTTTTTGCGAGGTCCAGGTAGGCTGTGTGGACCACCTTCCCCTCGTCAATGGCCTTGGTGACTGTTTCAAAGAAATCGACCAGGTTTAAGAGGCAGGATCTGCCCTTAACAAAGCAGAACTGGGTAGGATCCAGTGTCTGTAGGTCCCTAATATCTTTATTTATGAGGTCCATGATGATCCTTTCCATAGCTTTGCAGACCAAGCTAGTCAGGCTTATGGGGCAATAGTTTCCAGGATCCGTTGAGGGACCACCTTTGTGGAGAGGGACCACCGTTGCTGTATGCCCCTCTTTGGGTACATATCCTGTAGTAAGGCTGAGATTGAACAGTAGTTTTATGTTTGGGTTTAGCTCTTCTTGGAGTTCATGTAGGACGCAGTCCGGGACACCGTCTGGTCCCATTAATGCTGTGTTTTTTGCTTTGGAGAGGGCGGCTCTTACCTGAGCATCTGAGATGTCAGGGGGGCAGCACTCTGCTGGGATAGATATTTGCCCTTTTGGTGGGGAGGGGGGGGGAGTTTGCACTGAACCTGTCAGCTAGGATGTTGGCAATGTCTGTGGATTCGGTGTATTTTTTGTCATTTTGGACTAATTCTGAGCATATCTGGAAATTCTCACTCAGGTTCCTAACATAACTAAAGAATGCCTTGTGATTATCCTTAGTGTCCTGTGCAATTTTTCTCTCGAAGCTGGCCTTAGACGATTTTATGAGTGCCCGTAGTTTTTTGCTAATACTGATCAGAGATGCCTTCCCTTTTTGGGATTTTGCTCTATCATGTAGTAGCTTCCTCCTTCTATTGTATAGTTTGTTTATGGCTGGGGTCCACCAGACAGGATGTCTGCCTTTGGAGGATTGGGTCTTGGTTTTATTTGGGATTGCATAGGGTGGCCTAATGGTTAAGGTGTTTGCCTTACAAGCAGAAGGTGCAGGGTTTGAGTCTCACAAGGGATAATTGGCTAGGCTTAAAATGGCTCGCAAGGGCAGTTAGCTTAGTACTAACCTATGAACCATGTATTCCTAAAGGTGTTCATAGAATGCATTTATAAAGGATTCTGCAGTCTGGGCCGTATTTTCCACAGGCCCGGGGGCTTTGAAGGATTCAACCTCGGTTTTGAGGAGTGTGAAATTTGCTTTAGAGAAGTTTTTCACTGTGGTTTTCTGGGCAGAGTTGGGGTCAGGATGTGAATATACAGTGAGATTAGTTTATGGTCTGATATTACCAGTGAGGGATGCACTTCTGGTCTGGAGCATAGAGTCCCCATGTTGGTGATGATCAGGTCCAGTATGTTTTCCCCTCTTGTGGGAGTGGTAACAAGTTGTTCCATAGCGTTTGAGTTTATAAATTCTAGGAACCTTTGGGCTAGGGTGTTGGAGCTAGAGTAATGCTCACAGTCTATGTTTGGGTAGTTGAAGTCGCCCAATATAATGGTGTTTGGAGAGACCTTCATAATTTCCAATGTTCTCATGAAGGCCGAATGGGGTTCCTGGGTTTGGGAGGGTGGTCTGTAGCAGGCTATAAACTGGAAGGCAGTTTTACCCACTGTTAGTTGCACATGGATAGTCTCTGATGCTGATTAAAGACTGAAATTAGAAAATAATGACAGACATTTGAGTTTTAGACTTCACACCCTGCAGAAAATTCATGTTAATGCAAAACCTGTTATTCTATCAACTTTCTAAGTCTGTAAGAGCGATATTTAAAAATTGGCCCTATTTGTACCACTTTTTATGGCTTTGTCCAGATTTCTTACTCTAAGTGGTTGAGAGGTATGGTGCCAAGTAACCTTGGAACTGTTGGAATTAAGAGTTAAGCATGGTCTGTGAGTGCTAGTAATTAAGAGGTATAAATATAGATCAGGCAGAACTAGTCCACCTTGCTTTTTGGGAAGTATTAATCTGATAATTTAAAAAAGTATATTTCTAACTCATTATTAGATAATCCCTCAAAAAGATACTACTTCTCCAGTAAGCTTTTCAGTATGAATCTTTTCATAGCCATGAATCAAAAAACACCAGTATGTGGAAAGAATGTAGCAAATTATTTAGTACATAGTCATAGGATCATATGATCATAGGAAGTTATTAGGCCTATGGCCCTAGGGGTCTTACAAGCCTAGCCAAGTTATTCACTTATTTTCATGATCAAAACCTACTGCCCCTCTCCAAGAGGGACACAGTTGTAACCCCCAGGGTGAATTTATGGATACCCATCCAATCATCCAGATTGTGTTTGAAGAAGGCTAATGAGGTTCTCTGTGGGAGAAAATATGTCCCTCCAGTAAGTTCTATAATGTCCCATACTAGGTTAATGTCTTTAGAGTGAGTAACCCGTGTACCATTTGACTTGCAGATATGCAGCATTTCCAATAAAGCAGGGTTAGAGATTGCCTTATATGCAAGGCAGATACTACCCCTATGCAGTCTGAATGAAACAGAATAAAGTGACAGTGATTTCAGATGATCCACGTAAGACAGATGCTGAAGACCTTGAATTTTCCTAGTGAGGAACCTTTGTGGTCTCTTCAGTTGCTGCAGGTCCATAGAAAAGTACATACGAAAAGGGGCATTGTACTCAATTACTGGCCTGATGAGGGAAGACTACAGGGAGATTATAACTTCTTTTTTTTCTGGAGGCAATGCCCTTACTTATGAGATGAGCAATACAGAATGCCCTTCTTACCACTGTGGAGACATGGTGATCAAAGATAAGATTGCTCTCAACCAGGTCTCTCACCACTGAGTGCGTACTTAGGGTGTTGGTATTGATGTTCTAGCTAGCAAGAACATTGCTCTTACCTAAAGGGATGATAATACATTTTTTGCATTGAATTTAAGGCCATGACATTTGCACCAATCATTTGTTTGTGAAAGACCCTGTTGTAGAATGTTGACATCATTTGGAGATTCTATGACCACTCCCAGTTTGCAGTCATCAGCAAGCTTTGTCAGCCACAGACTTTTAGTTTTTGATTGTACTTCAGAGAAATAAATTCCAAACAGTAGAAGTCTCAGGACTGATCCCTGTGGAACACCACTCATCACAGGTCTGCTTTTGGAGGTGGAGTCCCCTATTTTGACTATATGTTTTCTTCTATCAGTGAGCCAGTCAGCGAGCCATATAACGATATAAGAGTTGATACTTAGCTGGGCGAGTTTGTCAATGATGCCAATGTGAGGGATAGTGTCAAAAGCTTTTGCTAAGTCTAGGTAGGCTGTATGCTCAGATTTCCCCTCATCTAGGGCCTTGGTGACTGCATCAAAGGAGTACACCAGGTTTAACAGGCATGATCACCCTTTGGCAAATCCAAACTGAGTAGCGTCAAGTGTTTGGAGATTACCTATATCTTTGTTGATAAGGTCCATGATGATTCACTACATGGCCTTACAGATAAGACTAGTCAGGCTAATAGGTCTATAGTTCCCAGGGTCAGTGGAAGCACCACTTTTGTGCAAGGGAATAACAGTGCCCATTTTCCGTTCAGCAGGGACTAAGCCAGTGCTTAGACCATGACTGAACAGAGTACCCAATGGTGTTGCTAATTATTTATAGAAGAGCAACAGTAAACATTTTGGTAAGTCATATAAGGAGTGATGGAATGATGGCTTGTGAATGCTTTAATATAAGTAAACATATCTCCCCTTGTATCAAATTAATGAGAATAGATTTATGATTAAAGGTAAATTTCCATGCCTAACTAAAGGGTGAATACATACTGTGGGGTGCTAGTGTAATTTGTTTTATATAGGAGAGGCTACTTTTTATTTTAAATTAAGAATGCTGAGGCATTTTAACTATATTAGGCTTAGGATAATTGAAAGTCCATTGGCATAGCACTTGAATAATGTACATATAAGAAATATAACTACTTTTATCTGTACAGTTTTAGAACAGGTATAACATGGTGAAAGAAATGAAGTCTTTGGACTGCATGTTAGGGAAATCGAAGGTGATATATATTTTGAAATTTGGCACATTAAAACCCAGGGGTTAAATCAAGAGTTAGAATGGAAGTTTGTTTTAAATATATTATATAATTAAACTAATTATATAATTAATTAATTGTTTATTTGATTGATTGCTTGTATTTAAATAGCTGTGGTTATGTGAGTTGTTTACATTCCCTTGAAGACTGGCCGAGACTGATGTAATTTGTCTAGAAGGATCTTCCTTGTTGTTATACTCTTTAGAGAATATTCCAAGTGTCTGTTTCTGTAAACAGTTGCAAAAACTGATAAAGTCAGGTCTACCATGAGACTGACAACTTTGAAAGGTTTTCTTTGCTACATGCCTCCAGAGTGACACCTGCAGTGCTCTGTGCTCCAATGCCACATAGGGATAAAAACCTAACCATGATCCATGCAATCTAAGTTTTAGTAGTAAACTGGGTACTTGTGGGAGCTGACAAGATGATGCAAGGAATGACAGGACTCTTCTTGGGAGGGGAACAGTGGGAAATGTATTTATAGGGGCAAGTAGTTCATGAAACCCCAGTGGAAACTGAAGAAATGAATAGGAACCAGGCTAAGTGAACATGTGGGTCTTGGTCACCACATCAGATAAGTCAGAGATTCCCTTATTACCATATCTCTTAGTCATGTGGCCTTCAAAAGTGATGTGTGCACTTGTGAGGTCGGGCTTTCTACAACAAAAAGTCAAGCAATCCTCTATGAACAACAGTAGTGGCTCCAGGATTCAGTTCCCCCATGCCAGTTTCACAAGCTTATATCCCCCCAACCTAGAGGAGTTAAAGACCCAAGAGACCCTGCAAGCATAGCAATATTAATGAGAAGAAGATTTCATGCTGCTGAACCACCACAGAAGCTTCTCAAGACAGAAGTCCCAACCCTGCAGGGAAAAAATATTGCAATGCTTTACAAAACAGTGTCACTAGCTGTTTCATGCAAAGTGAAAAATTCAGAGAAGGTTTCCGTGAAGCTCATGGATTTTGGTGCATTACCCTGATATCAGCCCTATATTTGTGGATAATGCTGTAATATGTAAATTTACCACAATGACCTCAGAATACCTCGGTGCACAAGGGAGTATCACAGTATTAATGGTGCACTAAACATACCTGCAAGTAACCCGTACGTAATGAAAAATCGTTGTCAAAGAGCATTGTAAATTAACAAAGTTATGGAGAAATTTTCACAATTCAAGCATCTGGGTAGTCTAACATACATATCTATAAAAGAATCTGTCCAGTAAGGTTAAGGATAACTACAAAATATAACTGACCCCATGTTTTTAATACTGTCGAAAATTGGCTCTGTAATCAATGTCTCCTATTAAATCCTAACAAAACAAAACTACTGCTTTTCTCCCCCACTCATAAAGCCTCCGCTACAACCTTTACTATAAAATCTAACAATGGCACTGTAATTGTCCCAGATCCCTGTACCAAACTCTTAGGTGTAACAGTTGATAATAACCTCAAGTTTGATATGCATATTAATCAAACTATTAAAAAAGTTAATAAAAAACTTGGCTCACTATACAAGATCAAACCTTTCCTCACTCCACTAGCTAGGACAGTAATTGCCAGTACACATCTACTTTCCACCCTCCTTTATGCATCCCCTCTCATCATAAACTTGAGTAAGTCTGACCTTAATAAACTCTCTAGATGCTTTAATCAGATTTGCTAGATTTGCCACTGGAGCAGCATACAAAACACACCACTATCTGAACCTAAAGAAACTAGGGTGGCTATAATTGCCTATCCAACTTCAGTACAATTAGCTAATAGTGGCACATAAACTTCTCTACCAACCTGAAAACTCACCAGTACTTACAAAAATTATCACTCCTTACAGCAGCCTCAAGACACTTCGCTCATCCAACAAATTACTAGTGCAAACCCTCAAAAGCAACAACTCATCTGGAGACTCTCTATATGGCACCTATGTTGGCAAAATATGGAACTCACTTCCTGCTGAGCTTAGTTCAGAACCCATTCTAACCCAATTAAAAAAAAAAATCTAAAACAGTACTTTAAAAGGCAATGGCTGTGTCCTTGCTCTAATCCTGACTAACTCTGGCAATATAAACATGTGCTAAAGAGGTCTTTTGGCCACCACTACATTGCTTCCTAATTGTTACTCTATAACAAATCAGATTTATATATGACAGAATGAATAACTTTTATCCTATGTATTGTATTTGTAACAGTGCTTTAACTTGTTTAATGTAAAGTTTTTCTGTATGTATGTATGTATGGAGCTTTTCTCCCCGGGCCTACGCTGAAAATGGACAGGTATCCAGCCGGATTATCCTCATCAACAAATGTAAATAAATAAAGAAATAAATAGTTATACAAAAAAGAAAAGAAAAAACAAAATGCCAGCTATTCCAATCTAAGCTGCATGGCATTCGTAATACATATTTTCAGAAATCTGTTGAGAAATGTTACAGCTATTATGGATATTTCCATAACTGATTTACTGACAGCATATACATCCTTTAAAGCTCCATGTCATTTGTAGTACACATCTTCAGCAATCTGTGCAGTAAGCTGAGAGACAACTACGGAAATCTCAGAAAGTCATGTCACTAAAAAAATATTCCTGCCTGCACTTATGGATTCCGATGGAATCTGTACAATTTTTAATAAAAAAAAAAATGAATGCAGGCAAAGGGCAGTTATGGCCACATCACCACAGCTAACTTTAGCTAACAATGTAACTTGTGTGGGGAACACAAGTAATGCACACACCGAAGGAAAATGGGAGATAGAAAAGAAGATGTGGGCTATGAGTGAAGAAGAGGGATACATACAGGGATGTTTGAATAGGAATAATTTAAGGGAAGGTCAGAGGGGCATGGGCAATTTTTTTGATGGGTATAGAACCCATATTAAGAGTAAAAGGAAAGGAAAACGTAGGAAAAGAGGAGAAGGACAACACAGCAAATATACCCTCAGAGCAAATATCACAACACAAAATAGTAAGGAGAGGTAAGTTACACAAACAGCACACTGAACAACACCGGCAATGGGAAGTTGTCAAACAGGATGGGGATGCATACCAGCCATGGGGAAATGCAGAAAAACATATCTACCTATACAATCATGGTACCGCATGTTGCAAACTGTGTGGCAGTCATACCTGGATGGTTATGACCAATGGTAAATGTGTGTTGGAGGGTAATAAATAAGGCTCATTGTACAAACTGAATAAATAAACACATATGCAAGTAGTCTGTCAGCAGTGCAAGTGTAAACCAAGCAACATCACAGATGAACAATTGCAGGTCTAAAAATGCTAGATAAATCCAACAGAGGATATAATTGTACCTACAATCATGCATGTGAAAACCAAACAACGAAGCTGAGTGCCAAATAGAAGTACTGCATAAATGTGACAAAGTGGTTGATAAACACCTGAGTAGGTATATACAACCCAAACAAACATGTCATGGAATTCACATATTTCACCCACATATGCTGCATTGAAAGCAATACATTCATATAGGTGTATATGTATCATTGTCAGTGGCCTAAATGGAATGTTCTTGAAAGCAAGGTCAATACATATACACACAGCAATGACATGTAAGAATATTTACAAAAATGTAATACTACAGGTTAAAGAATATATCAGGTTGCACAAATAGATTTCTACAATGTACACTGGTTAACACAAGTATAACAAGAACAAAGATATATTGCAAGCAGTAGCCAGCGACTTGTGTGCAGATGTTCTGCATCTGTCAAATGGCCATATATTTGGCACATGTTCACCATGTCAACAACGTAAAACATAGCAATAGTCAATAAATGCAACAAATGCAAACATCTTCAAAGTATAATATGGAATTATGAATGTGTAAGGGATGTGGCCAACTTGGGCTCACGTCAGGGAAAAGCAGGAGATGCTAAGCTGGTACACTGCAAATGCATGTGTACAGCACTTAGGGTGCAGTAGAATCCAACCCAAAATACATTGAAGCAAATGTCAAATGTATGTCATATGTGCAGAAAGATTTCTATTGTCCATAGAAATTGCCATGTATAAATCTCACATACACACTAATGTGCAATTATGTGACATCAACATGCATAGGTAAGAATTTCCACCACATACACCTATACTCGCATGCAAATGTTGAATAAACAACTGCAAGTGTATGTCATGCTCCCTGCTCTTTACTGAGCAGAGAACACTACTGTGAGCATCATTACAGCACATCAGCAGTAAGTCAGGGAATGCTGACATAACAAAAATGCAGTTGTGTGTCACTATGGATCTAACTTTGAACACAGACATGTACAATCAGTTAATTTGTATAAATATTTGTGGAAGACATGAACTCACATGAATAATTAATGGATGTGGAAATGTAAGATACAGTAAACATAGCATGTGTATACATTAATGTGTTTGATGCAGTCAGAAAAGTAGGACTGCCCATAGCTATTATATACCTGTATATGACAGGGCATCAGCATTGCCAATACATGGCACACAATACCAGATCATGCCAGTGGGACATCATGACAATTCTTCTGCAAGACACATGAGAAATGACATGTCCTTCTTTTGCACATACATGATATGGCAATACTCAGTTCCAAACCATATAATAGTGGCAAGGCTGGACTATGGACATCTGCTATCTGTCATTTGCCCTCAGTAAAAGATATGTTTACAGGCTAAATTTTTGCACCACTAGCTGCAGTTTAACTGCGATAATGCATGCACAGCTTAATGTAGACAAAAATGTAATAATGTGTGCCACGTACACATTGAAACATAATTAAATGTCACATGACAACACATAAGCATGTCAACTACATGGTATGCACGCACAAGACTGCATATAGAGTTCAAACCATTATATGCATTTCAGCATGTTGGCAGCATAACAGAATTGGAGCACATAGACAATATTTACAGACCAGAGGAACCAGGCTGATGGGGATGAGCATCACAAATGTCCTCCCAGGTTATCTCCCTGAAGGAGTCACACATAGCTCATGCCATGTCCTTAAAGAATATCCTCATCATGTCCTTCATCTGTGTTTGGAATATATTGGTCACAACCTCCCAGATCTCCTCCGATAATCATCTCTATTTAGGTCCTGACATCATCTCATCTGTGGTACAACAGGCATGATGGGTTGGGCAGGTGCAAGTCCAGCTTCTGCATCATCATCGTCTTCATCACTGTCATCAGCTAAGGTGTCTGGCAGTGGCCTGGCATGTAGTCTTCATCATCTGATAGGTGAACATCCATGGGTCCTATGCTATGTCAAAATGAATTGCACAGCATAACAGAAATGAAAAGCAAAAATCTATCATGTAGAATATTCCCATGAAGGTATAGAAAAACTTAATATGAAAATGGTGTGCATATCTACAATATAACATACTTAGTCAACACAGCCTCCACTGGTGAGTTATTTAAATACAAATATGAGACTGAATGTGTAGTAGCATACATAAAACTTCTTATTTAAAAACATAGTTCAATTTTGCATGGTGCAAACATTAACAAACAGCACAATTAAAATCAACAGAATTGCTGCTAGTGAATGGCTCATATTGTAGATAACATGTTCCATTTGTTACTTTATCTATATTATGGACTGACCAATAAAAGAACATATTAGGTAGAATATATCCACCTCCACTACGAGCATTGCAAGCAATACCGTGTAATAGCATGCATAATACAGCTTACCACTGGAAATTAGGGCATCAATTGAACATTTGAATACTCACCAGCATGAAGCATTTGCAAACCAAGCACATGTAACATATCCTGGCATTTGAAAGGAAGCTTTAAAAAACAGATGGAGTGGAAGAACGGACAGTTTCAAAATGCAAATGTAAACCCTTTATTAACAAATGAGACTGCACAAAACAAAGATTGAGCACTTTTGTCCCACTCGAGGGACTTAACCAGAATGCCAGCATCTACCTTCAGGCACAGTTTATACCACATTTCCCTCATGAAAACTCATTACAATTAACATTCATTAAAATTTGGATGGAAGCATGCCTGACACTGCCTCATGCTACATTAACATCACTAAAAATTGAAATAAATGGTGACCTGCACTGTTTTATAATGCAGTCTGCCTCAGTAAATTGCTCATGTGAGTTTATGGAAGCAGATTGTCATTCCCTTTAATTTTCCCTTGCATGTGTTCCCTGAACAGTTATGTCTGTGTGTGCATGTAAATGTGAGGTTCAGCTGAAACTTATCCCTCAGAAAGGAAGTACTGTTTACAACATTCCACACAACCATCACTAGTAAACAGCTCTTCAGTGTGCTTTCCTAGTCAACACTGCATCAATTGGCCCTAGTAACATCCTGGGATGTTTACAACATGGCATGAAACATGACATCCCTGGTCCATTTGAACACTTTTCACCTGTAGCCTACAGTCAGGTTTTGGGCACAAATAATGGATAATGGATACAGTAATTCTCCTAAACAAATTATTTCAAAACAATGACCAGAGAAAATACAGGCTCATAAGTCTGACCAGCCTCATATGTAATCCCATGTAAAGATTCATCATGACCATAATAAATAAGACTGGGGATGTACAAGCCAGTGCATTTCTTTGTGCCGGTCCCAAACCCAGATAAATGGGGAGGGTTGCGTCAGGAAGGGCATCCGGTGTAAAACTTCGCCAACTCATTTCATGCAGTCAGCAATAAATATTTCCATACTGGATCGGTCGAGGCCCGGGTTAACAACGACCGCCACCAGTACTGTTAGCCAACAGAGTGCTGGTGGAAACTGGGCTACTGTTGGCCGAAGGAGGAGAAGAGGTGGAAGGCATGGCCGAAGGCAGGAAGAGAGGAGAAAGGCTAGGACTGTGGTAGTGAGGGTCGGAACTTTGAATGTTGGCAGTATGACTGGTATAGGGAGAGAGCTAGCTGATATGATGGACAGAAGGAAGGTTGGTATATTGTGTGTACAAGAGATCAGATGGAAGGGGAGTAAGGCTAGGTGTATTGAAGGTGGGTTCAAATTGTTTTATTATAGTGTGGAGGGGAGGAGAAATAGCGTAGGAGTTATTCTGAAGGAACAGTATGCTAAGAGTGTTTTGGAGGTGAAAAGAGTGTCGGATAGAGTGATGTTTATGAAGCTAGAAACTGATGGTGTAATGATGAATGTTGTTAGTGCATATGCTCCACAAGTTGGGTGTGCAATGGATGAGAAAGAAAAATTTTGGAGTGAGTTGCATGAAGTGGTGATGATTGTACCCAAGGATGAGAGAGTGGTGATTGGAGCAGATTTCAATGGGCATGTTGGTGAAGGGAACAGAGGGGCTGAGGAAGTGATGGGTAGGTATGGTGTTAAATAAAGGAATGCAGAAGGTCAGATGGTAGTGGAGTTTGCAAAAAGGATGGACATGGCTGTGGTGAATACGTATTTTAACAAGAGGGAGAAGCATAGGGTGACATACAAGAGTGGAAGACGATGCATACAGGTGGATTATATCTTATGTAGGAGGGCCAGTCTGAAGGAGATTGGAGACTGTAAAGTGGTGACTGGAGAAAGTGTAGTTAGGCAGCATAGGGTGGTGGTTTGTAGGATGACACTGGTGATCAAGAAGAGGAGGAGGAGTGTGAGGGTAGCACCAAGGATCAAATGGTGGAAAATGAAAAAGGGTATTTGTAAGGTGGAGTTCAGGGATGAGTTAAGACAGGCATTGGGTGGCAGTGAAGAGTTACAAAATAGCTGGGTAACTACAGCAGAGCTAGTAAGGGAAATGGCTAGAAAGGTGCTTGGTATCACATTGGGACAGAGGAAGGACAACAAGGAGACATGGTTGTGGAATGAGGAAGTACAGGAGAGTATACAGGCAAATAGATTGGCAAAGAAGAAGTGGGATTGTCAGAGAGATGAAGAAAGTAGACAGGAGTATAAGGAGATGAGGTGCATGGCAAAGAGAGAGGTGGCGAAGGCTAAGGATAAGGCATATGAAGAGTTGTATGAAAGGTTGGACACTAAGGAGGGAGAAAAGGACATGTACCCATTGGCTAGACAGAGGGACCAAGCTAGGAAATATGTGCAGCAGGTAAAGGTGATAAAGGATAATGAGGGAAATATACTCAAAAGTGAGGAGAGTGTGTTGAGGAGCTGGAAAGAGTACTTTGAGAGGTTGATGAATGAAGAGAATGAGAGGGAGAGAGGGTTGGGTGATGTAGGGATAGTGAATCATGAAGTACAATGGATTAGCAAGGAGGAAGTAAGGATAGCTATGAAGAGAATGAAGAATGGAAAGGCTGTTGGCCTAGGTGACATACCTGTGGAAGCATGGAGGTATTTAGGTGAAATGGCAGTGGAGTTTTTAATCATATTGTTTAATGAAATCGTAGAAAGTGAGAGGATGCCTAAGGAATGGAGAAAAAGTGTTTTGGTACCAATTTTTAAGAATAAGGGTGATGTGCAGAGCTGTAGTAACTACAGAGGGATTCAATTGATCAGTCACAGCATGAAGTTATGGGAAAGAGTAGTGGAAGCTTGGTTAAGAAGGGACATGATGATTAGTGATCAGCAGTATGGTTTCATGCCAGGAAAGAGCACTACAGATGTGATGTTTGCTCTGAGAGTGTTGATGGAGAAGTACAGAGAATGTCAGAAGGAGTTGCATTGTGTTTTTGTAGACTTAGAGAAAGCATATGACAGGGTGCCTAGAGAGGAGTTGTGGTATTGTATGAGCAAGTCAGGAGTGACAGAGAAGTATGTAAGAGTGGTACAGGATATGTACGAGGGTAGTGTGACAGCCATGAGGTCTGCAGTGGGAGTGACAGATGCGTTTAAGGTGGAGGTGGGGTTACATCAAGGATCAGCTCTTAGCCCTTTCTTATTTGCAATGGTGATGGACAGGTTGACAGACGAGATCAGACAGGAGTCCCCGTGGACTATGATGCTTGCAGGTGACATTGTGATCTGTAGTGAGAGTAGGGAACAGGTGGAGGAGACCCTGGAGAGATGGAGATATGCTCTAGAGAGAAGAGGAATGAAGGTCAGCAGGACTAAGACAGAATATATGTGTGTGAATGAGAGGGAGGATAGAGGAATGGTGAGGATGCAAGGAGTAGAGGTGGCAAAGGTGAATGAGTTTAAGTACTTGGGATCAACAGTTCAGAGTAATGGTGAGTGTGGAAGAGAGGTGAAGAAGAGAGTACAGGCAGGATGGAGTGGGTGGAGAAGAGTGTCAGGAGTGATTTGTGACAGACAAGTACTAGTAAGTGTGGAAGGGAAGGTCTACAAGAGAGTAGTGAGACCAGCTATGTTATATGGGTTTGAGACAGTGGCATTGACAAAAAGGCAGGAGTCAGAGCTTGACATGGCAGAGTTGAAGATGTTAAGATTTGCACTGGGTGTGATGAGGATGGACAGGATTAGGAATAAGTGTATTAGAGGGTCAGCCCAGGTTGGAAGGTTTGGAGGCAAAGCCAGAGAGACAAGATTACGTTGGTTTGGACATGTGCTGAGGAGGGTTGCAGATTATATTGGGAAAAAGATGCTAAGGATGAAGCTGCCAGGTAACAGGAAAAGAGGAAGGCCTAAGATAAGGTTTATGGATGTGGTGAGATAGGACATGCAGGTGGTTGGTGTGACAGAGCAAGATGCAGAGGACAGGAAGTAATGGAAACAGGTGATCCGCTGTGGCGACCCCTAACAGGAACAGCCGAAAGAAGATGATGATAGATAACATGCTAACACTGGCACTATCACAGTTCAGCTTTGTTAAATGAAAGTCATGCCTATTAAATGTGGTGGACTTCATTGAGAGTTGCAAAAAGCAATGGATGTAGCCCAGACTGTGTACACAGCTTACGTCAAACTAGTTAAGGATTTTGATAGATTACCCAACTGAGGTATTACAGACAAGCTCAGTAAATTAAGTATAAACCCTTTAATATCCTGCGTGATAGGCAAATGTCTCACTGATAGGACCCAAAGGTCAAAATAGGTAAGGTCGCATCCACTAAGAGCTCAGTCACTAGTAGAGTCCCACATGGCTCACTACTGGGCGCCACTGCTTTTTGGCATTTATTCTCTGAAGTGGAAGCAAACAGTGAAGGTTTATAGCTGACGATCTTTGCAGATGATTGTAAGCTGGAGGTTATCACTGACTCCCATACAGTAACAAGCATTCTTCAAGAAGACCTATATATGACTAACAAATGGTGCCAAAGCCATGCTCTTAAAATCAGTTGTGAGAATTGCATAATTGTACCCTTTGGAAAGTCAATCATTATGTATAATTAACATGTTGATAATATGACCACAATAGTCAAGCCAGTGGTCATGAAGCTGAGTACACATGTAGAAAATAGCCTTACTTTAGACCACCATGTGGCTACAGTGGTGAGGAAATCCTTTTGTGCTGTACAAGTTATAATAAAGGGCATAGCAGCCTGGTCCAAATAGGTCATTATCACACTGTAGGCTGTTTTTATCACAACAATCATAGAGTACAATGTCCCCTTCAGTATGTACCTGATCTGGCATGTACAGAAACTACAACTACCTCATAGTTTCAATAAGAAATAATACAAGGTATAACAAAAATTTCTTATGCAGACGGGCATAAACACATTGCCCTCTACCCAGTCTTATATACATTTCTGAGGGGTGAAATTATGATTGAGTTACAAGGCATCCACAAACACCACAGTTATGAATCTCCTGCATATTCTTAAGTCAAACAGTATTAGCAATACAAGATCTTAAGACCACAATTTTGTCTGTGACTTAAACCGAACATGCTAGAGAGGCAGGTATGTGCTCCACATACTGCCCATCCTATGAACAGGCTTAAAATCCATATGTAGCTGATTTTGTATACCAATGTATAGTGATTTGTAAATTTACAGAAGGACTGACACACATGTCCATTATAGACAAAGGTACCATATAAATGCCTGCCCTCAATGTCCTACTTGTAAATAGGACATCATTATTCTTTTGTGAAAACTCGTATAGATTAGAAACACCCACCCGGATCATTAGCATTGTAAAAATCTGCAAATATAGGAATCTATAGCCTGCACTGCCTATATGTAATGATTTATATAAACAGCCAAGTGTCATTGGTAAAATGAGGAAAAAGTGAAATGACAATATTGTGGAGACTAGGAAAGCCATATGACAAACATCTGAACCAGGCAGCATGAAAATTGGCTGACCACACATCAATATAATGAATACAACAGTAGCAATTATTTTATATGTTCAGTCATCACAACCTGTGACATATGAGAATGTAATATATGTTCTACTAACAGTATTGTATGTGTACAACTGTATGCATTACCTAACTTCAATTAGTACCAATCAGTAGCCTGCAAAATGCAACCATCCTGATGATTCTTGCTGATTATGAACTATTGCAAAGACATATCTATCTGCAAAAGTGTCATCACACCTAGGATATAATGATGTTTTAACAAAAAAGCCCAAGGTGTTGTAGGCAGATGCAACACCAATGTTGAAATGAAGGGCTTGCCAGTTATGAACTGTTGTAAAGAAATGTTTGTCTGTACAAGCGTAAGCAAACCTTGGATATAACTGTGTTTTAACAAAATCATGCAAGGTGTTGTAGGCAGCTGCAATGCCAATGTTGGAATGAAAGGCTTGGTAATTATTAGCTGTTGCAATGAAATATCTACCTACATAAGTGGGAGGAAACCTAGGACATAACTGTTTTAACAAAAACACCAAAATTGCTATAGGCAGAGACAATACCAATGTTGAAATAAAAAGCATGTCACACAGACTACAAACAACAGTGCAAACACTAACACAGCAGACACCTATTCAGTCTGTGAGCAGGCAGGTTATGCACAACAGACCAGTCACTGGGAAACACAGCCACACATACAAGTAAGTCAAGCCATGCATTATAAGCAGTAATCAAAGCACTAACATTTGCATGCAAAATCTGCATCTTAATGTATGTGTGACAAATACAACAACCTAACTATTTATTTTGTGGTATACATTTCAAAAACTGTCTGCTTAAATATGGCTTAATGGTACATGATATTTCAACATTTTTGGATTTAAATCAGATTTAAGCAGCACTATAGTGGGATTATTTCATTCACCTTACTGATGCATGATGGGCATTTATGGATTCTAAGCAATATACATGGTAATGTGAAAAATGTAGGCCTGTAACAAGGATCAGATGCATTTCATAAAAGTGAAAAAGTAATCTACATACCTGTTCCCACTGCTACTTCTCAAGCCTGTGCATCTGCTCAGTCCACAGATGCAATTCCTGGACCTGTCTTCATTGCCTGAAAAAAGAATTGCAACTATGAATGATGCATTCCTCAAATAACAGTGATACACATTTCTCAGAACCATTTTTAGACAATTTACATCTGAATAGCATTAGATAATCACTATACAGATTTTTCAATGTTACATACAGGTTTGAACATCTTTGGACCCAGATTGGAGGATATGAGATTCAAATCTATAACTGCAATGCACAGCCCAACTTTAACCTTGAGAACTACTTGTGTAGCTAATCCATCTTGTTGGAAAGTGCATGTTATGAATATAGTGAAAAGACTTGGGGGGGTTTAATAAAGCCTACATGGTTTGTTTTACTGTGTAGGCATCATGCAGCACTGCGTACATGAAAGTAAACAAGTTTTAGATTCAGTAAACACTGCTGGGTGGCGCAATTGCATGCACCAACACGGGAAGTTCTGTGGCATGCAAATCACCTCATAAGCAGGTGAATATCATGTAATATCATAAGGCAAGTAGAGTGATCCAGCAAGCAGGTAGACAGCTCTGCAGGCCCTGTGTCAGTGTCTGTATTGTACACAGAAAAAATTTGTGTACAGGAATGTAGACAGACAAAAGGGGCTGTAAAAATGTAGCTAGATGAACAGAAATGGCATACCACATACTGGAATAAGTGAAAATATCCTCTGTGTGTCTAAAGAATTAAAGGAAATAAGTTAAATTAATGTTTTTTTTTAAATAATCTGGGCATGTTTGCACAGTGCATCACAGTGAGAAAACATGATTTATAAAAAATAAAAAGATTGGAAAAAAATTAATATTATGTGACAGAAATGTATTACAGGAGCCTCAGTGGAGTATCTACAGTGGTGCATTGGTGCTGTTGGTAACATGGACAGGCTATGAAGCATGTAGTTTCCAGGCTGTGAGCATGGATCCCTATGAAAATGAGGTGAGGTTACTGAGTAGAATAAAGGGGTAATTGTGTCCACATATGTTGGTGTTTACAGAGGAGGTAGCTGACAGCAGGGGAGGGTGTATCCAATGATGTCTAAACTTATTTCAGCTTAGCTGTGCCTGTTTGCCTGGCACACCGCCATGCTGATGGTATCTTTGAAGGGGGGTGTTCACTAACTTCTATGTTTTGTTTACCTACTGGGTGCACGTTTGCACCATGCACAGCAATAGTGAGTGTATCTACAAGGCCATTAACATATTAATCAGTCTTGGACTACATGAAAAGGGACATGGAGGAGCTGTCCAATCTTGTAGCCCAGGCAGGTATGACCCTAGCCCTGAGTAGCATCCTGCCATCACCCAGAATGATACCACAGTACAAGGACAAAATGATTCACTTCAACAATTGGCTAAGCTTCTGGTGTCATTCTAAGGGGATCCAGTATCTGTATGCCTGGGATGACATGATTGACAAGCCACAATGCTTTGCCAGACATGGCCTGCACCTGTCGCCCCTGGGATTCCGGATACTGGCTAAGGCTCTAGCCACCACTATAGTGCCTTTTTAGGCAAGGTTCAAATGACAAATTCACCATCCTAACAGATACAGGCAAGAAGAATCTGAGGGTATTGCTACTCAATGCTAGAAGTCTAAACCTCAAAATGCACTCTCTCAAGGCACTCCTTAAAATGGAGAACATCGACATCTGTGCAGTGACAGAGACCTGGTTCAAGGCTCTAGAGAGTACCCATGCATTACCAGGCTATAATTTATACCACACCTTTTGGACACCTAACCTGGACCGAAACACTAAAGGCAGTGGTGTGTCCATATTCATTAAGGATATCCACACATCCAGGCTAGTTGCTCAGCATAATGCATCCGAGATTATCCAAGTGCAACTAACTCTGGGCAAGACCACAATCCAAATTGTAGCTTGCTACAGATCCCCCACCATGCCCCAGGATTCCCACTCCTCATTTCTTAATACACTGGAAAATATTAGGGTACAACCTAACACCCTAATAATGGGTGATTTCAACTACCCTACCATTAGCTGGGAAAACTACTCATGTACCAACTCTTGTGCTCAACATTTTCTGGAATACATAAATTCCAATGCCATGGATCAACTTATCCACACCCCCACCAGGGGCAGCAATATCCTAGACCTGGTTATTACCAACATGAGCAACCGGTGCTCCACACCAGAGGTCAATTCCTTGTTGGTCAGATCCGACCATAAGCTAATCACCTTAGACATCCACATCCCTCCCCCACCCCCCATTAGGGAAACCACAGTAAAAAAATTTCTCCAAAGCCAACTTCACGTTTCTTAAGACAGAAGTGGAAAACTTCACGACACCCATGCTGATGAACAATAGAGGTATGACTGCTGAATCCTACACAAATGCACTTTATAAGCACTTATATGAGGGCATGGATCATGCAATCCCTAACAGAACCAAGATGCTATCCTCCAAAAAAAAGGAAGCCAATCTGGTGGTCCCCTGCCATAAACAAACTCTACAACAGAAGAAAGAAACTGTTGCAAAAAAAGAGTAAAATCCCATGATTGGAGAAACTTCCTGGTCAGCTTCAGTAAGAAGCTGAGATCCCACATAAAATCATCCAAAGCTAGTTATGAAAACAAAATCACCACTGACTCTAAAGACAACCACAAAGCATTGTATAGCTATGTCAAGAATCTCAATGGCAACACTCAGATCTGCTCTGAGTTACAGCACAATGGCACTAAATATACAGAACCAACGGCTATTGCCAACATCCTGGCAGATAGGTTCAGTGCTAACTTTATCCCTCTGTCATCCCCTAAAGGGCCCATCTCTATACCAGAAGAATGCAAAGTTCCTGTATTCACGACTGCACAGGTAAAAAACACACTATCCAAAGCCAAGAACACAGCATCCATGGGACCTGACGACATCCCAGGCTGTGTTCTACATGAACTACAGAACGAACTGGCACCCCACCTAAGTACCATGTTCAATCATAGCCTCACCTCAGGCTATGTGCCCACTGAATGGCGCACAGTGACAGTTATCCCACTCCACAAAGGGGGAGCCACCACAGACCCTGGAAACTACCTCCCCATTAGCCTAACAAGCCTGGTTTGCAAGGCTATGGAGCGTATCATCATGGAACTTATAAACAATGACATTGGTAATCTCCAAACTCAGGACCCCACCCAGTTCAGGTTTGTA
>NC_056726.1:122503860-122513860 GCF_019279795.1 Protopterus annectens | reverse complement strand
TATATATATATATATATATATATATATATATATATATATATATATATAGTGTGTGTGTGTGTGTGTGTGTGTGTGTGTGTGTGTGTGTGTACAGGGAGAGAGATAGAGACAGAGAGAGAGAGAGAAAGAGATATAGATATGGGTATCAGACACCTGATCGAATGTACACAATGTCGGCACCCAGGAGATCAATGTCAAGTAACAACTATTGAAACATTCTGTGCATGTTTTGCGGATTAACCCAGAGTGGACTAAAGAACAGCAAGTGTTATTACAGGGATAAGTCCCCCCCCCCACACCACCTGTTAATTATATATACTAACTCCAAGACTGCACATTCCCTAGGGAAATGGAATATTCCCCTATCCAGGGATTGTTGATTTCATACACTTGTCGTCTGTCTGTCTCTATCAAATGGTGTATATGAAACAGTTGTCAGTATATATATCCAAATATATAATCTGGCCATTAAGTTTAAAAAATAAATGCCGCTATATTAACAGTGATAGACAATATATATGATGCAGGCTTTTCTTAGGAGAAAAAAATAAAGCATCTCATATTATTGTTGGGTATAATCTGTTCCAACAATGCTGAATTGTGTTTGGGCAGTGTCACGCATCATCTGCTGGACTCCTTCACATAAAATTTCACCTCATCAGTCTTCTCAACAGAAATGCAACCACTGTTCAGCACTTGCTCAGACATCTAACAAGAAATACAAAGCCTGTTTGGTTCGTCTAGAAACAATTGCATCCACTGAGCAACACCTATGTTTGTGAGTATCAGATACACACCATACAACCTCCTGCCAAGACAGAAGTCTTAAAACTAAGTACACTTCTGAAAAAAACTCAGAACAGAATATTTTGTCGTGGTCTACTTCATAGCATTCAAGAGACATAGAGAAATCATATGCCAAGCTGAATGGAGCAGAACATTGTCCTTGCATTTAACATGGTAATCTAAAAAACCCTGTGTGGACCTTGAGGATGGCGATTCACATGAGTATCAGAAAATGAAACAAGAATATTGGCTAGGACTGGGCCTCACCTGGGTCACACTCACAAGTTTTTTTTTCTCAAAAGACATTTAGAATAAACAGACAGGTACTGATTTAACATACGTTTTGAAATTATGTCCTGAACCTCTTAGAAATATTGTATAAAAATGTAATAGGGCCCTTCCTATCACATGACAATGGGTATTCCAGTCTGGCCTTCATTTTCTGAACCTCACTCGCTAGTTGTTTAACAGAATGGGATGGATTCATGAAGGTTTGCACGGAGTCTTAGAGTAGAGTATGAATCCATGCAGCCATCATGTCCAACGAGCAATCCAGGAATAGCCTGCAGGGGTGTGCAAGAGAGCTCCTAAAATGGCTCTTACACGGACAGGGCGGGATATGTAAATTACCTCAATTGCAGGCGAAAGGCATGCAAATGAGGTAGATTTGCGATTTAGGAAACCCGAACCTGTCCGAGTAAGAGCAGTGTTATTTGCAGAAATGTACTCAGTTGACAACTGAGTACCATTCTGCAAATAGCAAAATGGAGCCGTGACAGCTCCAAATAAAGGTTGCATCCAGTGCAGGAAGCATGCCAATGGCCAAATATATGGCCATTGGAAATGTTTCCTGATGCAATATTAAAATAAAAATAATTTTTTTTCCCTGATTTCCGATGTTTAAGCATAGTGCAGCACCGTGCAAACGGGCTGTGCTCTAAAACCAAGAAAACTAAAATTTAAAACCCACAAATGTGGATCTTATTTAAATTGTTAATGTACAATGCAAGGGAATGGCAGGCTGAAGACAACATGGCCACCGAGTAGAGGTTGCTAAGGGGGGAAGCTCAGTCTAAGAGATGTAACCAAGCATTAGTAGGCAATCCTATGTAAATGAGGGTTAGGATAGTGAATCGCAAGTTTACATAGAAAATGAACACAGTCAGTGGAGTGTAGGAGTAGGATAAGGGGAGTAACAGAGTAGAAGATAGGTGACATCATGAGGGGGGTATGTATGAAAGAAGTGAAGCTCATTGGAGCAGAGTGGCATGTGTCTACTGTCATTTACACATCATGGAAAGAGGTGTGTCAACAGGTAGGCCAGGGAAAGGCAAGAAATGGAAGGTGTATGCTGTGGATAACACCAAAGTTTCTTACTGAGCCTGCATGCATGCATGTGCGCGCCTGTAAACCCGAGTAAGACAGAGTGTGCACGTGTAAGCGTGAGTGCACGCGTTTAAGCTGGAGTAAGCATGTATAAGGCTGTTTAAAGAGTTGTAAGCGTGTTTGCACTGGTGTGCGTGCGTTTTATCCTGAATAAGCCAGTTTAAGTCTGTGTAAGCATGTGCGCGTGCATGTTAGCTGCTGTGCATGTATTTGCACTTGTGTGAGCGGCGCTCCCCCCTGAGGACACAGAAAGGAAAAAGGAAGCACAAAAAATAGTAGGAAGCTACCAAAGAGTACTAGCAGAGCTAGCAGGTGAAAACAATCAGAATCAGGCAATTACACAGGCAGTACACGAGCCCAGCCCAGCTTAGCACTTAAAACTCTGTGAACAACAGTCCATTATGTTTCTCACAACAGACACTGCAGTAAGCTAATAGAAGTGAAAGCTGAAAAAGCTTTACCTAGACAAAGAAATGTTAGGGGCTGCCATTGCTGTTATAAGGCGACATATGCAACATGCTGAGGGTGGTGACAATGGAAATGCTGCTGGACAACCCACAGTGAGGAGACGGAGAAGAGTGTATAGGCCCAGGGTAACCTACCAGGGGCTGCATGAGCTGGAGATAGTGGAGTGCTATAGAGTGGACAGAGACCTCCTGGAGAAAATTGTTGAGCTGTGCAGGCCACGCCTCACACACAGAACCAACAGAGGGGAACCCATCCCAGTGGAAACCAAGGTATGTGTTGGCCTAAGAATATTAGCAACAGGTACCTTCCAGAAACCAACTGGTGATATGATGGGGATATCACAGGCATCAGCATCCAGGGTACTGCACCAGTTCCTGGATGCCATGTCAGCACATGTCGGTGATCATGTATATTTCCCCAATTCCCATGAGGTATTGGCCAGCAATATGCATCTTTTCCAGCAAATAGCGGAATACCCTGAGGTAGTGGGTGCAATAGACTGCATGCACATATGCATCAAAGCATCAGCCGGTGAGCGGGGTAGGGTCTACTTCAACCGCAAGGGCTTCCCCTCCATCAACTGCCAGGTCATGTGTGACGCCCAGGGCATAATACTGAATGTGTGTGCTGGCTGCCCTGGAAGCTACCATGATTCCCAAATCTGGCATCTGATGCAGCTGTACCAGACATTTGCCAGTGGGGACATCCCACATGGTCACCTAGTGGGGAATGCTGGCTATGCACTGGAGCCATGGCTGATGACACCCATCAGAAATGCACAAACACCTGAACAGGAATGCCATAATGAGGCACACACACAAACAAGTAATGTAATAGAGAGTGTGTTTGGGCTGCTCAAGTCACAGTTCCAGTGCCTGGACACATCTGGTGGAGCTTTGCAGTACTCACCAACTACATGTACCCAAATTGTCATGGTATGTGCTATGCTACATAATATGATCCTGCGAAAACAGCTGCAGCAGGACCAGCATTGGCCTGGGCCAAACAGCCCCCCACCATTGCCAAGGCCATCACAGGCAGAGCATGACTCGGAGAAGGAACAACCTGAGCCTGCCACAGTAGGCAGAAGGAGCATGCCCAGTATGCTTTGGCCTTGCCAAAGAGGCAACGCATAGCACATACAATGGCTCAGTAGGAACTCTGGAAATGATACCTCTCTCTGACTTGCACATATAGTAAAAGGGATGCCTAAGTTGACACTACCTGCTTTCAAACAAGTACAGGGAGTGTAGTATGTGCATCCATCATAGGCAGCCCTGCAGCACCACCTAAGGCATGATTGTCATGTGTTAAGCAATATAAAGCAGTGCTAAACAGCATTTACCACCATGTAGTATATGCAAACAAAATTGCACACACCAACTAGCACAACTGTGGTCAATGTTGAGTAATATTGGGCAACGTCCAGCAATCTTGTTGAATATTGAGCAATGTCAGACAAGCCTGGTCTAAGTAGGGCATAGCTGAACAAAAGTCAACATGCTCATATTTGTTTAACTGGCCCTTAAGCAGTCTGGTCTGCTCAGTATATAAATATAAAGCAGTGATGGGCCTCGAACCCAGGATACTGTGCACTAGAGTCAAAGTACTGAACCACTAAACCATGACAGTATCGCAGTAGTCAGCCTGTATGAAGGAATGTTGATAAGTCTATGCAAAGTATCTCATGGAGACCCTGCAGGCACAGCATAATCCCTGTCGAGTTATGACACAAAGGTGAGTCCTGCAGTAAGAACAGAACCTGACTTCCAACACACACAGTATAAATGTTAATACTGGTCATGTTCACACACATCAACAAATGTAGTGGACCTCAGATAGCAACATACTGAAAGGTCACACTGGGCATGCTCCCACACTTGAATAAATGAGACAAATGTCAGGCAACAAAACACGGAAAGCCTGAACTGGGCATGCTCACACACTTAGGCCATGTCTGAGTACAGCAGTGGGCCATGCATACCTGGCAGTTGCATGTGTTAACCCAGGAACCTGTCACTATCCAGCAATCCACCCTGTGCACACAGTTATATGACAACAGACACATCTATAATATAGTGGAACCCTGTCATAATCAAATATGTTCTGCAGATACCGAAGTTGTTCATAGAAACTGGTAAAGCAAAGACGATAAAGACCTGCAAACAGTATCAGCAATAAACATTGTGCATCCTGAACATTAGCATAGGTTCAGAGGTCGATACTAGTCTATCTGCCCTAGGGCATGTACAAGCCTAGCCAGAGTGTGTTTGGCATTCGCAACCCTGTCAGATTACTACACTATGTGTGTGAATAGTAGGTCACACAAGATAGCCCATGTACGTTTAGGCTAGTGTGCCTCTGTCTAGCAGGGACACAGAAGATATCCCAGGGGTAAACATACGATCACCCATACAGTCGTCAAGATGTCTTCTGTAGGTGGTCAATGGGTGGCTCTGCCTATGTGAAATTAGGATTACAATCTGGAGTGAGTGGAGGCTCTGTGATAAGAATCTGTCCCTCCAGCATGTCCTATTAACATCTGTGCTGAGGTATACTTCCCTGGAGTGTGTAGCTCCAAGGGAGTCAGATATCCTGAGGTGGAGCATGTCCAGTAAATCTGGGTTGGGTATATCTGTAAGCAACAGGCACACATCATATCCGAGTAGGTGGTAAGCGACTGAGTAGAGCTGGAGTTACTGCATCCGAACTGTGCAGGGCATCTGCATGAGTCCCTAGATCTGCTTGGTGAGGAACTTCTGTGGCCAGTACAGTTGCTGCAGGTGTCAGGTAAGGTACACCCCAAATGTGGCATTGTAGCCAAGCATGGTTGTGATGAGTATAGGGGCACAATGACCTCACTCGATATAGATGTGAAACCATATGGGATAAGGTGGCCCATATAGAAGGTGTGCCCAACCACTTTGGCAACGTGAATGTCAAAGGCGACAGTATGAACAAGTCATGTCCCCAAACCCCTAACAACTCCTACCATATGTAATGGAGTACTACCTATGTGGTAATGTGTGGGCATGTTGTTATTCCCAAAGGCGATGACTATGCAACTAATGGCATTTAGCTGTAGGGCATGGCTCAGGCACCAGTCATCCATCTCTATGAGACCCTGTTTGAGTATGCATGTGGCAGCTAGAGAGTTGATCATGGCACCCAGTTTGCAGTCAAGTGCAAACATGTTCAGCCATATTCCCCCTGTGGTAGCCTGTATGTCAGACAAATATATACTGAAGAAGAGAGGTCTCAGGACCGAGCCGTGTGGGATGCCACGTGTAACTGGTGTATAGTCAGACATGGCACCTGCAATTCTGACCATGTAGGTGCTATCCCTGATCCAGGTAGCAATCCATCGTGTGAGATATGTGTCCATATTGACGCTGGTGAGCCTATGCATAATGGCCCAGTGGGTTATTGTGTTGAAGGGTTTTGCAAGGTTCAGGTAGTCTGTGTGGACAACTGTCCCTATGTCAATGGACCTGTTAACCGTTTAAAGAATACAAACAGGTTCAAGAGGCAAGATCTGCCCACAACAATGCTGAAATGTGTAGGACCCAGTGTCTGTAGGTTCCTGATGTCTATGTGTATGAGTCCCATGACAATACGCTCCATAGCTTTGCAGAACAGGCTAGTTAGGCTTATAGGGCAATACTGTCTGTGGTCCATTGTGGCACCAACTCTGTGGAGTGTGACCACTGTTGCTGTACGCCATTTCTTGGCTACATATCCTGTAGTAACTCCGATATTGAACAGTGATGTAATGTGAGGGTTACGTCTGTCATGAAGCTCGTGTAAGATGCAGGCCGGGACACCATCTGGTCCCATAGATACTGTGATTTATGCTTTGGGGAGGGCAGCACTCACCTGTTACTGTGTGATGTCAGGGAGGTTATACTCTGTTTGGATGGATAGTTGCTCCTTAGGGGGGATGGGGGGGACATCTGCACTGAACCTGTTTGCCAGGATGTTGGCAATGCCAGTGGGTTCAGGGTACATTTAGTCAGTATGCAGTAACTCACAGCATATCAGTGAGTATCCACCCAGGTTCCTGACATAACTGAAGAAGGCCGTGTGATAGTCCTACATGTCTGGTGCAATTGTCCGGTAGAAGCGGCCCTTAGAAAAGTTCATGAGTGATCGTAGCTGTCTGCTAGTACAGATCAGAGATGCCTTCCCAGTCTGGGATTGTGCTCTATCATGTAGTAGCATCCTCCTGATGTTGTACAGCTTATTAATGGCTGGAGTCTACCAGACAGGTCCCCTGCCATTGGAGTAGTGAGTCCTGTTGTTATTTGGGATAACACAATCCATGCAGTCCACTAGGTGTCCATATAATGTGTATGTAAATGATTCAGCAGTGTGAGCCGTATTTGCCACTGTCTCAGGGTCTCTGAAGGATACCGCCTTGCTTTGGTGAAGTGAGACGTTGGCTCATGAGAAGTTCACCAAGATTACCCAGGATGGGTGTGTGGACGGTATATGTATGTCCAGTGAGATACATGTATGTTCTGACCTTACCAATGAGGGGTATATCACTGGTGTGGAACATAGTCCCCATGTTGGTGATGATCAGGTCCAATATGTATTCCCCCTTGTGGCTGTGCTGACTGTTTGTGCCATAGCATATGAGTCTACAAATTGTAGTGACTGTTGGGTGAGGGTGTTGGGGCTTCAGTAGTATACCCAGTCAATATTTATGTATATGAAGTCACCCAATATAATGGTGTTTGTGGAGACCTTCATATTCTCCATAGTTACCATGAAAGCCGAGTGTGGTTCCTGAGTTTGGGAGGGTGGTCTGTAGCAGGCAACAAACTGAAAGGCAGTTTTGCACAATGGTAGTTGTATATGTATGGTCTGTGATGCTTTGTGCAGTGCTACTAACCCGGAGGTGTGTGTATCTGTGATTTATATGGATACTCCCCCTAGTTGTGTTGTCTGTTCCAAGTCTTGTTGTCAGAAAGCATGGTATGAAACATAACCTGGTAGTGCTGGTGTGCATAAGTGAGCCTGAACCAGGCGTCTGTTAGTGCAAAGATATCGCTATCCTCCATACTGAGGAGAGTCCTGAGTGGCTGCAATATGAGGGTAACACATCTGGTGTTGAGCAGCATTACCCTTAGTTTCATTTAACCTGTAATGTCTATGGAGGTGGGCTTGTCTTTTGAGCCCTGCTTAAAAAAGGCACTATGGTGGTAGCAAGAGCCTTAGCCAGCATTCAAAAGTCCAAGGGTGACAGGTGCAAGCTGTCCATGGTGAAGCTACGTGGCATGTTGAGCATGTCACCACAGGCTGACAGACACTGTATCCCCTATGAATGAAACAAAATTTGTAAGGCAACTGTTAAACGTGATATGTTTGTCTGTATACTGTGACATCATAATTGGTGGGTGTAAGATGCTAGACAAGGTCAGGGTCATACTGGCCTGGGCTACATGATCAGAGTGTTCCTCCATGTATCATATCATGTGGTCCAGGGAGTAACGTCTGAGGTTTTATGCACCAGCAAGGACAATGATGGTGCCAGTCCTGTACTAGCTTTGGAGTGACCTGACTGCCTGTGATATCTGGCAGATCCTGGCACCCGACAGACAGCCCAAAGTGACTATTCCCTTGTTAGGGCTGGTGAGTGGTACGTCAGTGTGTCTGACAATAAGTGTTGCCTATTACAAGTACATTAGGTGTGTTGTTTAGCCCGAAGGGCAGTGACTGTGTGGCACACTGACATTGTAAACTACGTGATGTGTGGGTATTGTAGTGGGGTAGCAGTTGTGTGTGTGTCTGCTTTGGAGGTCTCTGCTGCTTAGGCAGAGTACATTTACAGGATCCGAGTATGTCTATGTGTGATAATGTGGTTTGAGTGCTGTCGGTAGAGGATATGTGAGACTGATATGTGGTGTGTGTGGTTACCTTCACCACCTGATAGACTGTGCTAGTCATGGGTCGAGAGAGTTCAGCACCCTGTATGTCTCTATAGGTGCATCTCGCACATATATCTGAGTTTGTCTGGAGGAGGAGAGTGTTGTCTGTGTACATGAGGCAGATGTGACATTGTGTCAATATCACAATATTCACCAGCTGGACTGGAGAGTACACACAAAACCGACCCCTGGACATGCCAGGATATTATGATGACATACTCTGTAGCCTGATCACAAAGGATCAGTAGGGTGTTAAGTATGTAAAAGAGTATAACAGGGATTAGTGCTCATGTTCATTGGTGTTTTGTAAAGAGTAGCTGAGAAGGAGTCCTGACTGAATCATGACGCCTCCTTCAGCTATGTCATAAATAGCAATGTACACCCATATATGTCCTGAGTCAGGGCCAGCTGTACCTGACTGACAATGCTGACATCCTGACAGACAGGCCCATATGTACATACCCAACACCCACTGACAATAGGCCATATCATCATACCAGGAGATATCACATGTAGAATGGATGAGCAGCTACCCCCACTGCCAAAAGCATGACAGCAAGTGGAATACATTGATTCCCAGTATGTGTCATGCACAAACTACAGAACAAACAGATCCTGCACCTGAACAGTCAGCTGAGCCTCACCCCTTACACAGGATGTGGAACCGTTGAATGTGTCACAGCAACATATGGCACTCCCCACAAGTGTTGGTGCACAACACACCATGGGAAGTCAAGTCCAGTAAACCTATGAAGTCTGATCTGCAAGGTCATGGAGTCCATCATGGTTGCAGTCATAAACAGAGCTATTGGAAGCTGACATACACACAACCCTACCAACTGTGGTATGTTCATGTGCAGATCATGGTTCCCAAACATGCTCGACTGTTTGCAAGGCAGCCACCCAGGACATACATCAATGAACACATCTGCACATGTCTCACATAGACTTTGAATAGCCCTTTATCAGCATCCCAGACACATGTAGTATCCACAAAACCAACAAGCTGTGCATAAATATGTGTTGACATATGACGGAATGTCAATGTGTCCACAGATAGATCACACAAGGTAAGGATTATGAGGTCTTGTTCAAGCTGTTGACACCTGCTGACCCACATGGACCATTCCTGGAATGGCATAAAACAAAGTGTACACACATCACCATGTCCAGTCTGATGATGTCACCATCCTATAAATACAGCAGGAGAAGAAAAAGCAGCCAGTAAAGCAAATAGCACACCGTGTTAATGTGTATCTCTCTAGTATCATAACATAGTTCAGTAGGGGTTTGAATCCTGCAAACAATGAGTGTTTGGGGGGTGTGTATGTTTGCAGTTTCCTTTGAGGGGTGTTCCTTTTTGGAGACTGGGAAAACCCACTAAAAAAGGTACATTCCTCTTTGGAAAGTCTGATGATGTCACCATC